>NW_025725382.1:0-33441 GCF_021461395.2 Schistocerca americana | reverse complement strand
GTGCCCGAGGCAGCAATAGACCCTTGGAGACAAGTCGGCTGGAGGACGATGTATTGGATCGCGACGCAATTTGAGTCTTCTATCGTCATTAGGAGGCGCTGAACGTTACAATTCACTATCATTTTTGCGTCGGATTCGAAAATCTAGACTCACAGGAGAAGGATCATATTGTGCCCGAGACAGCAATATCCCCTTGGAGACAAGTCGGCTGGAGGACGATGTATTGAATCTCGACGCAATTTGAGTGTCCCATCGTCATTAGAAGGCCCTGAACGTTACAATTAACTATCATTTTTGCGTCGGATTCGATAATCTAAACTCACAGGAGAACGACCATAAGGTGCCCGAGGCAGCAATAGACCCTTGGAGACAAGTCGGCTGGAGGACGATGTATTGGATCGCGACGCAATTTGAGTGTTCCATCGTCATTAGAAGGCCCTGAACGTTACAATTAACTATCATTTTTGCGTCGGATTCGAAAATCTAGACTCACAGGAGAACGACCATAAGGTGCCCGAGGCAGCAATAGACCCTTGGAGACAAGTCGGCTGGAGGCCGATGTATTGAATCTCGACGCAATTTGAGTGTTCCATCGGCATTAGAAGGCCCTGAACGTTACAATTAACTATCATTTTTGCGTCGGATTCGAAAATCTAGACTCACAGGAGAAGGACCATGTGGTGCCCGATGCAGCGATATCGCCTTGGAGACAAGTAGGCTGGAGGCCGATGTATTGAATCTCGACGCAATTTGAGTCTTCTATCGTCATTAGGAGGCGCTGAACGTTACAATTCACTATCATTTTTGCGTCGGATTCGAAAATCTAGACTCACAGGAGAAGGATCATATTGTGCCCGAGACAGCAATATCCCCTTGGAGACAAGTCGGCTGGAGGACGATGTATTGAATCTCGACGCAATTTGAGTGTCCCATCGTCGTTAGAAGGCCCTGAACGTTACAATTAACTATCATTTTTGCGTCGGATTCGAAAATCTAGACTCACAGGAGAACGACCATAAGGTGCCCAGGGCAGCAATAGACCCTTGGAGACAAGTCGGCTGGAGGACGATGTATTGGATCGCGACGCAATTTGAGTCTTCTATCGTCATTAGGAGGCCCTGAACGTTACAATTAACTATCATTTTAGCGTCGGATTCGAAAATCTAGACTCACAGGAGAAGGATCATATTGTGCCCGAGAAAGCAATAGACCCTTGGAGACAAGTCGGCTGGAGGACTATGTATTGGATCGCGACGCAATTTGAGTCTTCTATCGTCATTAGGAGGCGCTGAACGTTACAATTCACTATCATTTTTGCGTCGGATTCGAAAATCTAGACTCACAGGAGAAGGATCATATTGTGCCCGAGACAGCAATATCCCCTTGGAGACAAGTCGGCTGGAGGACGATGTATTGAATCTCGACGCAATTTGAGTGTTCCATCGGCATTAGAAGGCCCTGAACGTTACAATTAACTATCATTTTTGCGTCGGATTCGAAAATCTAAACTCACAGGAGAACGACCATAAGGTGCCCGAGGCAGCAATAGACCCTTGGAGACAAGTCGGCTGGAGGACGATGTATTGGATCGCGACGCAATTTGAGTGTTCCATCGTCATTAGAAGGCCCTGAACGTTACAATTAACTATCATTTTTGCGTCGGATTCGAAAATCTAGACTCACAGGAGAACGACCATAAGGTGCCCGAGGCAGCAATAGACCCTTGGAGACAAGTCGGCTGGAGGCCGATGTATTGAATCTCGACGCAATTTGTGTGTTCCATCGGCATTAGAAGGCCCTGAACGTTACAATTAACTATCATTTTTGCGTCGGATTCGATAATCTAGACTCACAGGAGAAGGATCATATTGTGCCCGAGACAGCAATATCCCCTTGGAGACAAGTCGGCTGGAGGACGATGTATTGGATCGCGATGCAATTTGAGTGTTCCATCGTCATTACAAGGCCCTGAACGTTACAATTAACTATCATTTTCGCGTCGGATTCGAAAATCTAGACTCACAGGAGAACGACCATAAGGTGCCCGAGGCAGCAATAGACCCTTTGAGACAAGTCGGCTGGAGGACGATGTATTGGATCGCGAAGCAATTTGAGTGTTCCATCGTCATTAGGAGGCGCTGAACGTTACAATTCACTATCATTTTTGCGTCGGATTCGAAAATCTAGACTCACAGGAGAAGGATCATATTGTGCCCGAGAAAGCAATAGACCCTTGGAGACAAGTCGGCTGGAGGACGATGTATTGGATCGGGACGCAATTTGAGTCTTCTATCGTCATTAGGAGGCGCTGAACGTTACAATTCACTATCATTTTTGCGTCGGATTCGAAAATCTAGACTCACAGGAGAAGGATCATATTGTGCCCGAGACAGCAATATCCCCTTGGAGACAAGTCGGCTGGAGGACGATGTATTGAATCTCGACGCAATTTGAGTGTCCCATCGTCATTAGAAGGCCCTGAACGTTACAATTAACTATCATTTTTGCGTCGGATTCGATAATCTAAACTCACTGGAGAACGACCATAAGGTGCCCGAGGCAGCAATAGACCCTTGGAGACAAGTCGGCTGGAGGACGATGTATTGGATCGCGACGCAATTTGAGTGTTCCATCGTCATTAGGAGGCGCTGAACGTTACAATTCACTATCATTTTTGCGTCGGATTCGAAAATCTAGACTCACAGGAGAAGGATCATATTGTGCCCGAGAAAGCAATAGACCCTTGGAGACAAATCGGCTGGAGGACGATGTATTGAATCTCGACGCAATTTGAGTCTTCTGTCGTCATTAGGAGGCGCTGAACGTTACAATTCACTATCAGTTTTGCGTCGGATTCGAAAATCTAGACTCACAGGAGAAGGATCATATTGTGCCCGAGACAGCAATATCCCCTTGGAGACAAGTCGGCTGGAGGACGATGTATTGAATCTCGACGCAATTTGAGTCTTCTGTCGTCATTAGGAGGCGCTGAACGTTACAATTAACTATCATTTTTGCGTCGGATTCGAAAAGCTAGACTCACAGGAGAAGGATCATATTGTGCCCGAGACAGCAATATCCCCTTGGAGACAAGTCGGCTGGAGGACGATGTATTGAATCTCGACGCAATTTGAGTGTCCCATCGTCATTAGAAGGCCCTGAACGTTACAATTAACTATCATTTTTGCGTCGGATTCGAAAATCTAGACTCACAGGAGAAGGATCATAAAGTGCCCGAGGCAGCATTAGATCCTTGGAGACAAGTCGGCTGGAGGACGATGTATTGTATCTCGACGCAATTTGAGTGTTCCATCGGCATTAGAAGGCCCTGAACGTTACAATTAACTATCATTTTTGCGTCGGGTTCGAAAATCTAGACTCACAGGAGAACGACCATAAGGTGCCCGAGGCAGCAATAGACCCTTGGAGACAAGTCGGCTGGAGGACGATGTATTGGATCGCGACGCAATTTGAGTCTTCTATCGTCATTAGGAGGCGCTGAACGTTACAATTCACTATCATTTTTGCGTCGGATTCGAAAATCTAGACTCACAGGAGAAGGATCATATTGTGCCCGAGACAGCAATATCCCCTTGGAGACAAGTCGGCTGGAGGACGATGTATTGAGTCTCGACGCAATTTGAGTCTTCTGTCGTCATTAGGAGGCGCTGAACGTTACAATTAACTATCATTTTTGCGACGGATTCGAAAAGCTAGCCTCACAGGAGAAGGATCATATTGTGCCCGAGACAGCAATATCCCCTTGGAGACAAGTCGGCTGGAGGACGATGTATTGCATCTCGACGTAATTTGAGTGTCCCATCGTCATTAGAAGGCCCTGAACGTTACAATTAACTATCATTTTTGCGTCGGATTCGAAAATCTAGACTCACAGGAGAAGGATCATAAAGTGCCCGAGGCAGCATTAGATCCTTGGAGACAAGTCGGCTGGAGGACGATGTATTGTATCTCGACGCAATTTGAGTGTTCCATCGTCATTACAAGGCCCTGAACGTTACAATTAACTATCATTTTTGCGTCGGATTCGAAAATCTAGACTCACAGGAGAACGACCATAAGGTGCCCGAGGCAGCAATAGACCCTTGGAGACAAGTCGGCTGGAGGCCGATGTATTGAATCTCGACGCAATTTGAGTGTTCCATCGTCATTACAAGGCCCTGAACGTTACAATTAACTATCATTTTTGCGTCGGATTCGAAAACCTAGACTCACAGGAGAACGACCATAAGGTGCCCGAGGCAGCAATAGACCCTTGGAGACAAGTCGGCTGGAGGACGATGTATTGGATCGCGACGCAATTTGAGTCTTCTATCGTCATTAGGAGGCGCTGAACGTTACAATTAACTATCATTTTTGCGTTGGATTCGATAATCTAGACTCACAGGAGAAGGATCATAAAGTGCCCGAGGCAGCATTAGATCCTTGGAGACAAGTCGGCTGGAGGACGATGTATTGTATCTCGACGCAATTTGAGTGTTCCATCGTCATTACAAGGCCCTGAACGTTACAATTAACTATCATTTTTGCGTCGGATTCGAAAATCTAGACTCACAGGAGAACGACCATAAGGTGCCCGAGGCGGCAATAGACCCTTGGAGACAAGTCGGCTGGAGGCCGATGTATTGAATCTCGACGCAATTTGAGTGTTCCATCGTCATTACAAGGCCCTGAACGTTACAATTAACTATCATTTTTGCGTCGGATTCGAAAATCTAGACTCACAGGAGAACGACCATAAGGTGCCCGAGGCAGCAATAGACCCTTGGAGACAAGTCGGCTGGAGGACGATGTATTGGATCGCGACGCAATTTGAGTCTTCTATAGTCATTAGGAGGCGCTGAACGTTACAATTCACTATCATTTTTGCGTCGGATTCGAAAATCTAGACTCACAGGACAACGACCATAAGGTGCCCGAGGCAGCAGTATACCCTTGGAGACAATTCGGCTGGAGGACGATGTATTGGATCGCGACGCAATTTGAGTCTTCTATCGTCATTAGGAGGCGCTGAACGTTACAATTCACTATCATTTTTGCGTCGGATTCGAAAATCTAGACTCACAGGAGAAGGATCATATTGTGCCCGAGACAGCAATATCCCCTTGGAGACAAGTCGGCTGGAGGACGATGTATTGAATCTCGACGCAATTTGAGTGCTCCATCGGCATTAGAAGGCCCTGAACGTTACAATTAACTATCATTTTTGCGTCGGATTCGAAAATCTAGACTCACAGGAGAACGACCATAAGGTGCCCGAGGCAGCAATAGACCCTTGGAGACAAGTCGGCTGGAGGACGATGTATTGGATCGCGACGCAATTTGAGTCTTCTATCGTCATTAGGAGGCGCTGAACGTTACAATTCACTATCATTTTTGCGTCGGATTCGAAAATCTAGACTCACAGGAGAAGGATCATATTGTGCCCGAGACAGCAATATCCCCTTGGAGACAAGTCGGCTGGAGGACGATGTATTGAATCTCGACGCAATTTGAGTGTCCCATCGTCATTAGAAGGCCCTGAACGTTACAATTAACTATCATTTTTGCGTCGGATTCGATAATCTAAACTCACAGGAGAACGACCATAAGGTGCCCGAGGCAGCAATAGACCCTTGGAGACAAGTCGGCTGGAGGACGATGTATTGGATCGCGACGCAATTTGAGTGTTCCATCGTCATTAGAAGGCCCTGAACGTTACAATTAACTATCATTTTTGCGTCGGATTCGAAAATCTAGACTCACAGGAGAACGACCATAAGGTGCCCGAGGCAGCAATAGACCCTTGGAACAAGTCGGCTGGAGGCCGATGTATTGAATCTCGACGCAATTTGAGTGTTCCATCGGCATTAGAAGGCCCTGAACGTTACAATTAACTATCATTTTTGCGTCGGATTCGAAAATCTAGACTCACAGGAGAAGGACCATGTGGTGCCCGATGCAGCGATATCCCCTTGGAGACAAGTAGGCTGGAGGCCGATGTATTGAATCTCGACGCAATTTGAGTCTTCTATCGTCATTAGGAGGCGCTGAACGTTACAATTCACTATCATTTTTGCGTCGGATTCTAAAATCTAGACTCACAGGAGAAGGATCATATTGTGCCCGAGACAGCAATATCCCCTTGGAGACAAGTCGGCTGGAGGACGATGTATTTGAATCTCGACGCAATTTGAGTGTCCCATCGTCGTTAGAAGGCCCTGAACGTTACAATTAACTATCATTTTTGCGTCGGATTCGAAAATCTAGACTCACAGGAGAACGACCATAAGGTGCCCAGGGCAGCAATAGACCCTTGGAGACAAGTCGGCTGGAGGACGATGTATTGGATCGCGACGCAATTTGAGTCTTCCATCGTCATTAGGAGGCCCTGAACGTTACAATTAACTATCATTTTAGCGTCGGATTCGAAAATCTAGACTCACAGGAGAAGGATCATATTGTGCCCGAGAAAGCAATAGACCCTTGGAGACAAGTCGGCTGGAGGACTATGTATTGGATCGCGACGCAATTTGAGTCTTCTATCGTCATTAGGAGGCGCTGAACGTTACAATTCACTATCATTTTTGCGTCGGATTCGAAAATCTAGACTCACAGGAGAAGGATCATATTGTGCCCGAGACAGCAATATCCCCTTGGAGACAAGTCGGCTGGAGGACGATGTATTGAATCTCGACGCAATTTGAGTGTTCCATCGGCATTAGAAGGCCCTGAACGTTACAATTAACTATCATTTTTGCGTCGGATTCGAAAATCTAGACTCACAGGAGAACGACCATAAGGTGCCCGAGGCAGCAATAGACCCTTGGAGACAAGTCGGCTGGAGGACGATGTATTGGATCGCGACGCAATTTGAGTCTTCTATCGTCATTAGGAGGCGCTGAACGTTACAATTCACTATCAGTTTTGCGTCGGATTCGAAAATCTAGACTCACAGGAGAAGGATCATATTGTGCCCGAGACAGCAATATCCCCTTGGAGACAAGTCGGCTGGAGGACGATGTATTGAATCTCGACGCAATTTGAGTGTCCCATCGTCATTAGAAGGCCCTGAACGTTACAATTAACTATCATTTTTGCGTCGGATTCGATAATCTAAACTCACAGGAGAACGACCATAAGGTGCAGGAGGCAGCAATAGACCCTTGGAGACAAGTCGGCTGGAGGACGATGTATTGGATCGCGACGCAATTTGAGTGTTCCATCGTCATTAGAAGGCCCTGAACGTTACAATTAACTATCATTTTTGCGTCGGATTCGAAAATCTAGACTCACAGGAGAACGACCATAAGGTGCCCGAGGCAGCAATAGACCCTTGGAGACAAGTCGGCTGGAGGCCGACGTATTGAATCTCGACGCAATTTGAGTGTTCCATCGGCATTAGAAGGCCCTGAACGTTACAATTAACTATCATTTTTGCGTCGGATTCGAAAATCTACTCACAGGAGAAGTTCATACGGTGCTCGAGACAGCAATATACCCCTTGGAGACAAATCGGCTGGAGGACGATGTATTGAATCTCGACGCAATTTGAGTCTTCTGTCGTCATTAGGAGGCGCTGAACGTTACAATTGACTATCATTTTTGCGTCGGATTCGAAAATCTAGACTCACAGGAGAAGGATCATATTGTGCCCGAGACAGCAATATCCCCTTGGAGACAAGTCGGCTGGAGGACGATGTATTGAATCTCGACGCAATTTGAGTGTCCCATCGTCGTTAGAAGGCCCTGAACGTTACAATTAACTATCATTTTTGCGTCGGATTCGAAAATCTAGACTGACAGGAGAACGACCATAAGGTGCCCAGGGCAGCAATAGACCCTTGGAGACAAGTCGGCTGGAGGACGATGTATTGGATCGCGACGCAATTTGAGTCTTCTATCGTCATTAGGAGGCCCTGAACGTTACAATTAACTATCATTTTAGCGTCGGATTCGAAAATCTAGACTCACAGGAGAAGGATCATATTGTGCCCGAGAAAGCAATAGACCCTTGGAGACAAGTCGGCTGGAGGACTATGTATTGGATCGCGACGCAATTTGAGTCTTCTATCGTCATTAGGAGGCGCTGAACGTTACAATTCACTATCATTTTTGCGTCGGATTCGAAAATCTAGACTCACAGGAGAAGGATCATATTGTGCCCGAGAAAGCAATAGACCCTTGGAGACAAGTCGGCTGGAGGACGATGTATTGGATCGCGACGCAATTTGAGTGTTCCATCGTCATTACAAGGCCCTGAACGTTACAATTAACTATCATTTTTGCGTCGGATTCGATAATCTAAACTCACAGGAGAACGACCATAAGGTGCTCGAGGCAGCAATAGACCCTTGGAGACAAGTCGGCTGGAGGACGATGTATTGGATCGCGACGCAATTTGAGTCTTCTATCGTCATTAGGAGGCGCTGAACGTTACAATTCACTATCAATTTTGCGTCGGATTCGATAATCTAAACTCACAGGAGAAGGATCATATTGTGCCCGAGACAGCAATATCGCCTTGGAGACAAGTCGGCTGGAGGACGATGTATTGGATCGCGGCGCAATTTGAGTCTTCTATCGTCATTAGGAGGCGCTGAACGTTACAATTCACTATCATTTTTGCGTCGGATTCGAAAATCTAGACTCACAGGAGTAGGATCATATTGTGCCCGAGACAGCAATATCCCCTTGGAGACAAGTCGGCTGGAGGACGATGTATTGAATCTCGACGCAATTTGAGTGTCCGATCGTCATTAGAAGGCCCTGAACGTTACAATTAACTATCATTTTTGCGTCGGATTCGATAATCTAGACTCACAGGAGAAGGATCATAAAGTGCCCGAGGCAGCATTAGATCCTTGGAGACAAGTCGGCTGGAGGACGATGTATTGAATCTCGACGCAATTTGAGTGTCCCATCGTCATTAGAAGGCCCTGAACGTTACAATTAACTATCATTTTTGCGTCGGATTCGATAATCTAAACTCACAGGAGAACGACCATAAGGTGCCCGAGGCAGCAATAGACCCTTGGAGACAAGTCGGCTGGAGGACGATGTATTGGATCGCGACGCAAAATGAGTGTTCCATCGTCATTACAAGGCCCTGAACCTTACAATTAACTATCAGTTTCGTGTCGGATTCGAAAATCTACTCACAGGAGAAGTTCATACGGTGCTCGAGACAGCAATATAGCCCTTGGAGACAAGTCGGCTGGAGGACGATGTATTGAATCTCGACGCAATTTGAGTGTTCCATCGGCATTAGGAGGCCCTGAACGTTATAACTAACGATCATTTTTGCGTCGGATTCGATAATCTAAACTCACAGGAGAACGACCATAAGGTGCCCGAGGCAGCAATAGACCCTTGGAGACAAGTCGGCTGGAGGACGATGTATTGAATCTCGACGCAATTTGAGTGTTCCATCGTCATTACAAGGCCCTGAACGTTACAATTAACTATCATTTTTGCGTCGGATTCGAAAATCTAGACTCACAGGAGAACGACCATAAGGTGCCCGAGGCAGCAATAGACCCTTGGAGACAAGTCGGCTGGAGGACGATGTATTGAATCTCGACGCAATTTGAGTGTTCCATCGTCATTACAAGGCCCTGAACGTTACAATTAACTATCATTTTTGCGTCGGATTCGAAAATCTAGACTCACAGGAGAACGACCATAAGGTGCCCGAGGCAGCAATAGACCCTTGGAGACAAGTCGGCTGGAGGACGATGTATTGGATCGCGACGCAATTTGAGTCTTCTATCGTCATTAGGAGGCGCTGAACGTTACAATTCACTATCATTTTTGCGTCGGATTCGAAAATCTAGACTCAATGGAGAAGGATCATACTGTGCCCGAGACAGCAATATCCCCTTGGAGACAAGTCGGCTGGAGGACGATGTATTGAATCTCGACGCAATTTGAGTGTTCCATCGGCATTAGAAGGCCCTGAACGTTACAATTAACTATCATTTTTGCGTCGGATTCGATAATCTAGACTCACAGGAGAAGGATCATATTGTGCCCGAGACAGCAATATCCCCTTGGAGACAAGTCGGCTGGAGGACGATGTATTGGATCGCGATGCAATTTGAGTGTTCCATCGTCATTACAAGGCCCTGAACGTTACAATTAACTATCATTTTCGCGTCGGATTCGAAAATCTAGACTCACAGGAGAACGACCATAAGGTGCCCGAGGCAGCAATAGACCCTTGGAGACAAGTCGGCTGGAGGACGATGTATTGGATCGCGACGCAATTTGAGTGTTCCATCGTCATTAGGAGGCGCTGAACGTTACAATTCACTATCATTTTTGCGTCGGATTCGAAAATCTAGACTCACAGGAGAAGGATCATATTGTGCCCGAGAAAGCAATAGACCCTTGGAGACAAGTCGGCTGGAGGACGATGTATTGGATCGGGACGCAATTTGAGTCTTCTATCGTCATTAGGAGGCGCTGAACGTTACAATTCACTATCATTTTTGCGTCGGATTCGAAAATCTAGACTCACAGGAGAAGGATCATATTGTGCCCGAGACAGCAATATCCCCTTGGAGACAAGTCGGCTGGAGGACGATGTATTGAATCTCGACGCAATTTGAGTGTCCCATCGTCATTAGAAGGCCCTGAACGTTACAATTAACTATCATTTTTGCGTCGGAATCGATAATCTAAACTCACAGGAGAACGACCATAAGGTGCCCGAGGCAGCAATAGACCCTTGGAGACAAGTCGGCTGGAGGACGATGTATTGGATCGCGACGCAATTTGAGTGTTCCATCGTCATTAGGAGGCGCTGAACGTTACAATTCACTATCATTTTTGCGTCGGATTCGAAAATCTAGACTCACAGGAGAAGGATCATATTGTGCCCGAGAAAGCAATAGACCCTTGGAGACAGGTCGGCTGGAGGACGATGTATTGGATCGCGACGCAATTTGAGTGTTCCATCGTCATTACAAGGCCCTGAACGTTACAATTTACTATCATTTTTGCGTCGGATTCGATAATCTAAACTCACAGGGGAACGACCATAAGGTGCCCGAGGCAGCAATAGACCCTTGGAGACAAGTCGGCTGGAGGACGATGTATTGGATCGCGACGCAATTTGAGTCTTCTATCGTCATTAGGAGGCGCTGAACGTTACAATTCACTATCATTTTTGCGTCGAATTCGATAATCTAAACTCACAGGAGAAGGATCATATTGTGCCCGAGACAGCAATATCGCCTTGGAGACAAGTCGGCTGGAGGACGATGTATTGGATCGCGACGCAATTTGAGTCTTCTATCGTCATTAGGAGGCGCTGAACGTTACAATTCACTATCACTTTTGCGTCGGATTCGAAAATCTAGACTCACAGGAGAAGGATCATATTGTGCCCGAGACAGCAATATCCCCTTGGAGACAAGTCGGCTGGAGGACGATGTTGTGAATCTCGACGCAATTTGAGTGTCCGATCGTCATTAGAAGGCCCTGAACGTTACAATTAACTATCATTTTTGCGTCGGATTCGATAATCTAGACTCACAGGAGAAGGATCATAAAGTGCCCGAGGCAGCATTAGATCCTTGGAGACAAGTCGGCTGGAGGACGATGTATTGAATCTCGACGCTACTTGAGTGTCCCATCGTCATTAGAAGGCCCTGAACGTTACAATTAACTATCATTTTTGCGTCGGATTCGATAATCTAAACTCACAGGAGAACGACCATAAGGTGCCCGAGGCAGCAATAGACCCTTGGAGACAAGTCGGCTGGAGGACGATGTATTGGATCGCGACGCAAAATGAGTGTCCCATCGTCATTACAAGGCCCTGAACCTTACAATTAACTATCAGTTTCGCGTCGGATTCGAAAATCTACTCACAGGAGAACTTCATACGGTGCTCGAGACAGCAATATACCCCTTGGAGACAAGTCGGCTGGAGGACGATGTATTGAATCTCGACGCAATTTGTGTTTTCCATCGGCATTAGGAGGCCCTGAACGTTATAATTAACGATCATTTTTGCGTCGGATTCGATAATCTAAACTCACAGGAGAACGACCATAAGGTGCCCGAGGCAGCAATAGACCCTTGGAGACAAGTCGGCTGGAGGACGCTGTATTGAATCTCGACGCAATTTGAGTGTTCCATCGTCATTACAAGGCCCTGAACGTTACAATTAACTATCATTTTTGCGCCGGATTCGAAAATCTAGACTCACAGGAGAACGACCATAAGGTGCCCGAGGCAGCAATAGACCCTTGGAGACAAGTCGGCTGGAGGACGATGTATTGGATTGCGACGCAATTTGAGTCTTCTATCGTCATTAGGAGGCGCTGAACGTTACAATTCACTATCATTTTTGCGTCGGATTCGAAAATCTAGACTCACGGGAGAAGGATCATATTGTGCCCGAGACAGCAATATCCCCTTGGAGACAAGTCGGCTGGAGGACGATGTATTGAATCTCGAAGCAATTTGAGTGTTCCATCGGCATTAGAAGGCCCTGAACGTTACAATTAACTATCATTTTTGCGTCGGATTCGATAATCTAGACTCACAGGAGAAGGATCATATTGTGCCCGAGACAGCAATATCCCCTTGGAGACAAGTCGGCTGGAGGACGATGTATTGGATCGTGATGCAAATTTGAGTCTTCTATCGTCATTAGGAGGCGCTGAACGTTACAATTCACTATCATTTTTGCGTCGGATTCGAAAATCTAGACTCACAGGAGAAGGATCATATTGTGCCCGAGACAGCAATAGACCCTTGGAGACAAGTCGGCTGGAGGACGATGTATTGGATCGCGACGCAATTTGAGTGTTCCATCGTCATTACAAGGCCCTGAACGTTACAATTAACTATCATTTTTGCGTCGGATTCGAAAATCTAGACTCACAGGAGAACGACCATAAGGTGCCCGAGGCAGCAATAGACCCTTGGAGACAAGTCGGCTGGAGGACGATGTATTGAATCTCGACGCAATTTGAGTGTCCCATCGTCATTAGAAGGCCCCGTACGTTACAATTAACTATCATTTTTGCGTCGGATTCGATAATCTAAACTCACAGGAGAACGACCATAAGGTGCCCGAGGCAGCAATAGACCCTTGGAGACAAGTCGGCTGGAGGACGATGTATTGGATCGGGACGCAATTTGAGTCTTCTATCGTCATTAGGAGGCGCTGAACGTTACAATTCACTATCATTTTTGCGTCGGATTCGAAAATCTAGACTCACAGGAGAAGGATCATATTGTGCCCGAGACAGCAATATCCCCTTGGAGACAAGTCGGCTGGAGGACGATGTATTGAATCTCGACGCAATTTGAGTGTCCCATCGTCATTAGAAGGCCCTGAACGTTACAATTAACTATCATTTTTGCGTCGGATTCGATAATCTAAACTCACAGGAGAACGACCATAAGGTGCCCGAGGCAGCAATAGACCCTTGGAGACAAGTCGGCTGGAGGACGATGTATTGGATCGCGACGCAATTTGAGTGTTCCATCGTCATTAGGAGGCGCTGAACGTTACAATTCACTATCATTTTTGCGTCGGATTCGAAAATCTAGACTCACAGGAGAAGGATCATATTGTGCCCGAGAAAGCAATAGACCCTTGGAGACAGGTCGGCTGGAGGACGATGTATTGGATCGCGACGCAATTTGAGTGTTCCATCGTCATTACAAGGCCCTGAACGTTACAATTAACTATCATTTTTGCGTCGGATTCGATAATCTAAACTCACAGGGGAACGACCATAAGGTGCCCGAGGCAGCAATAGACCCTTGGAGACAAGTCGGCTGGAGGACGATGTATTGGATCGCGACGCAATTTGAGTCTTCTATCGTCATTAGGAGGCGCTGAACGTTACAATTCACTATCATTTTTGCGTCGGATTCGATAATCTAAACTCACAGGAGAAGGATCATATTGTGCCCGAGACAGCAATATCGCCTTGGAGACAAGTCGGCTGGAGGACGATGTATTGGATCGCGACGCAATTTGAGTCTTCTATCGTCATTAGGAGGCGCTGAACGTTACAATTCACTATCACTTTTGCGTCGGATTCGAAAATCTAGACTCACAGGAGAAGGATCATATTGTGCCCGAGACAGCAATATCCCCTTGGAGACAAGTCGGCTGGAGGACGATGTTGTGAATCTCGACGCAATTTGAGTGTCCGATCGTCATTAGAAGGCCCTGAACGTTACAATTAACTATCATTTTTGCGTCGGATTCGATAATCTAGACTCACAGGAGAAGGATCATAAAGTGCCCGAGGCAGCATTAGATCCTTGGAGACAAGTCGGCTGGAGGACGATGTATTGAATCTCGACGCAATTTGAGTGTCCCATCGTCATTAGAAGGCCCTGAACGTTACAATTAACTATCATTTTTGCGTCGGATTCGATAATCTAAACTCACAGGAGAACGACCATAAGGTGCCCGAGGCAGCAATAGACCCTTGGAGACAAGTCGGCTGGAGGACGATGTATTGGATCGCGACGCAAAATGAGTGTCCCATCGTCATTACAAGGCCCTGAACCTTACAATTAACTATCAGTTTCGCGTCGGATTCGAAAATCTACTCACAGGAGAAGTTCATACGGTGCTCGAGACAGCAATATACCCCTTGGAGACAAGTCGGCTGGAGGACGATGTATTGAATCTCGACGCAATTTGAGTGTTCCATCGGCATTAGGAGGCCCTGAACGTTATAATTAACGATCATTTTTGCGTCGGATTCGATAATCTAAACTCACAGGAGAACGACCATAAGGTGCCCGAGGCAGCAATAGACCCTTGGAGACAAGTCGGCTGGAGGACGATGTATTGAATCTCGACGCAATTTGAGTGTTCCATCGTCATTACAAGGCCCTGAACGTTACAATTAACTATCATTTTTGCGCCGGATTCGAAAATCTAGACTCACAGGAGAACGACCATAAGGTGCCCGAGGCAGCAATAGACCCTTGGAGACAAGTCGGCTGGAGGACGATGTATTGGATTGCGACGCAATTTGAGTCTTCTATCGTCATTAGGAGGCGCTGAACGTTACAATTCACTATCATTTTTGCGTCGGATTCGAAAATCTAGACTCACGGGTGAAGGATCATATTGTGCCCGAGACAGCAATATCCCCTTGGAGACAAGTCGGCTGGAGGACGATGTATTGAATCTCGAAGCAATTTGAGTGTTCCATCGGCATTAGAAGGCCCTGAACGTTACAATTAACTATCATTTTTGCGTCGGATTCGATAATCTAGACTCAAAGGAGAAGGATCATATTGTGCCCGAGACAGCAATATCCCCTTGGAGACAAGTCGGCTGGAGGACGATGTATTGGATCGCGATGCAAATTTGAGTCTTCTATCGTCATTAGGAGGCGCTGAACGTTACAATTCACTATCATTTTTGCGTCGGATTCGAAAATCTAGACTCACAGGAGAAGGATCATATTGTGCCCGAGACAGCAATAGACCCTTGGAGACAAGTCGGCTGGAGGACGATGTATTGGATCGCGACGCAATTTGAGTGTTCCATCGTCATTACAAGACCCTGAACGTTACAATTAACTATCATTTTTGCGTCGGATTCGAAAATCTAGACTCACAGGAGAACGACCATAAGGTGCCCGAGGCAGCAATAGACCCTTGGAGACAAGTCGGCTGGAGGACGATGTATTGAATCTCGACGCAATTTGAGTGTCCCATCGTCATTAGAAGGCCCCGTACGTTACAATTAACTATCATTTTTGCGTCGGATTCGATAATCTAAACTCACCGGAGAACGACCATAAGGTGCCCGAGGCAGCAATAGACCCTTGGAGACAAGTCGGCTGGAGGACGATGTATTGGATCGCGACGCAATTTGTCTTCTATCGTCATTAGGAGGCGCTGAACGTTACAATTCACTATCATTTTTGCGTCGGATTCGATAATCTAAACTCACAGGAGAAGGATCATATTGTGCCCGAGACAGCAATATCCCCTTGGAGACAAGTCGGCTGGGGGACGATGTATTGGATCGCGACGCAATTTGAGTCATCTATCGTCATTAGGAGGCGCTGAACGTTACAATTCACTATCATTTTTGCGTCGGATTCGATAATCTAAACTCACAGGAGAAGGATCATATTGTGCCCGAGACAGCAATATCCCCTTGGAGACAAGTCGGCTGGAGGACGATGTATTGAATCTCGACGCAATTTGAGTGTCCCATCGTCATTAGAAGGCCCTGAACGTTACAATTGACTATCATTTTTGCGTCGGATTCGATAATCTAAACTCACAGGAGAACGACCATAAGGTGCCCGAGGCAGCAATAGACCCTTGGAGACAAGTCGGCTGGAGGACGATGTATTGGATCGCGACGCAAAATGAGTGTCCCATCGTCATTACAAGGCCCTGAACCTTACAATTAACTATCAGTTTCGCGTCGGATTCGAAAATCTACTCACAGGAGAAGTTCATACGGTGCTCGAGACAGCAATATACCCCTTGGAGACAAGTCGGCTGGAGGACGATGTATTGAATCTCGACGCAATTTGAGTGTTCCATCGGCATTAGGAGGCCCTGAACGTTATAATTAACGATCATTTTTGCGTCGGATTCGATAATCTAAACTCACAGGAGATTGACCATAAGGTGCCCGAGGCAGCAATAGACCCTTGGAGACAAGTCGGCTGGAGGACGATGTATTGGATTGCGACGCAATTTGAGTCTTCTATCGTCATTAGGAGGCGCTGAACGTTACAATTCACTATCATTTTTGCGTCGGATTCGAAAATCTAGACTCACGGGAGAAGGATCATATTGTGCCCGAGACAACAATATCGCCTTGGAGACAAGTCGGCTGGAGGACGATGTATTGAATCTCGACGCAATTTGAGTGTTCCATCGGCATTTGAAGGCCCTGAACGTTACAATTAACTATCATTTTTGCGTCGGATTCGATAATCTAGACTCACAGGAGAAGGATCATATTGTGCCCGAGACAGCAATATCCCCTTGGAGACAAGTCGGCTGGAGGACGATGTATTGGATCGCGATGCAAATTTGAGTCTTCTATCGTCATTAGGAGGCGCTGAACGTTACAATTCACTATCATTTTTGCGTCGGATTCGAAAATCTAGACTCACAGGCGAAGGATCATATTGTGCCCGAGACAGCAATAGACCCTTGGAGACAAGTCGGCTGGAGGACGATGTATTGGATCGCGACGCAATTTGAGTGTTCCATCGTCATTACAAGGCCCTGAACGTTACAATTAACTATCATTTTTGCGTCGGATTCGAAAATCTAGACTCACAGGAGAACGACCATAAGGTGCCCGAGGCAGCAATAGACCCTTGGAGACAAGTCGGCTGGAGGACGATGTATTGAATCTCGACGCAATTTGAGTGTCCCATCGTCATTAGAAGGCCCCGTACGTTACAATTAACTATCATTTTTGCGTCGGATTCGATAATCTAAACTCACAGGAGAACGACCATAAGGTGCCCGAGGCAGCAATAGACCCTTGGAGACAAGTCGGCTGGAGGACGATGTATTGGATCGCGACGCAATTTGTCTTCTATCGTCATTAGGAGGCGCTGAACGTTACAATTAACTATCATTTTTGCGTCGGATTCGATAATCTAAACTCACAGGAGAAGGATAATATTGTGCCCGAGACAGCAATATCCCCTTGGAGACAAGTCGGCTGGGGGACGATGTATTGGATCGCGACGCAATTTGAGTCTTCTATCGTCATTAGGAGGCGCTGAACGTTACAATTCACTATCATTTTTGCGTCGGATTCGATAATCTAAACTCACAGGAGAAGGATCATATTGTGCCCGAGACAGCAATATCCCCTTGGAGACAAGTCGGCTGGAGGACGATGTATTGAATCTCGACGCAATTTGAGTGTCCCATCGTCATTAGAAGGCCCTGAACGTTACAATTAACTATCATTTTTGCGTCGGATTCGATAATCTAAACTCACAGGAGAACGACCATAAGGTGCCCGAGGCAGCAATAGACCCTTGGAGACAAGTCGGCTGGAGGACGATGTATTGGATCGCGACGCAATTTGAGTCTTCTATCGTCATTAGGAGGCGCTGAACGTTACAATTCACTATCATTTTTGCGTCGTATTCGAAAATCTAGACTCACAGGAGAAGGATCATATTGTGCCCGAGACTGCAATATCCCCTTGGAGACAAGTCTGCTGGAGGACGATGTATTGAATCTCGACGCAATTTGAGTGTTCCATCGGCATTAGAAGGCCCTGAACGTTACAATTAACTATCATTTTTGCGTCGGATTCGAAAATCTAGACTCACAGGAGAAGGATCATATTGTGCCCGAGACAGCAATAGACCCTTGGAGACAAGTCGGCTGGAGGACGATGTATTGGATCGCGACGCAATTTGAGTGTTCCATCGTCATTACAAGGCCCTGAACGTTACAATTAACTATCATTTTTGCGTCGGATTCGAAAATCTAGACTCACAGGAGAACGACCATAAGGTGCCCGAGGCAGCAATATCGCCTTGGAGACAAGTCGGCTGGAGGACGATGTATTGAATCTCGACGCAATTTGAGTGTCCCATCGTCATTAGAAGGCCCTGAACGTTACAATTAACTATCATTTTTGCGTCGGATTCGATAATCTAAACTCACAGGAGAACGACCATAAGGTGCCCGAGGCAGCAATAGACCCTTGGAGACAAGTCGGCTGGAGGACGATGTATTGGATCGCGACGCAATTTGAGTCTTCTATCGTCATTAGGAGGCGCTGAACGTTACAATTCACTATCATTTTTGCGTCGGATTCGAAAATCTAGACTCACAGGAGAAGGACCATGTGGTGCCCGAGGCATCGATATCCCCTTGGAGACAAGTCGGCTGGAGGACGATGTATTGAATCTCGACGCAATTTGAGTGTCCCATCGTCATTAGGAGGCCCTGAACGTTACAATTAACTATCATTTTTGCGTCGGATTCGAAAATCTAGACTCACAGGAGAAGGATCATATTGTGCCCGAGACAGCAATATCCCCTTGGAGACAAGTCGGCTGGAGGACGATGTATTGAATCTCGACGCAATTTGAGTGTCCCACCGTCATTAGAAGGCCCTGAACGTTACAATTAACTATCATTTTTGCGTCGGATTCGATAATCTAAACTCACAGGAGAACGACCATAAGGTGCCCGAGGCAGCAATAGACCCTTGGAGACAAGTCGGCTGGAGGACGATGTATTGAATCTCGACGTAATTTGAGTCTTCTATCGTCATTAGGAGGCCCTGAACGTTACAATTAACTATCATTTTTGCGTCGGATTCGAAAATCTAGACTCACAGGAGAACGACCATAAGGTGCCCGAGGCAGCAATAGACCCTTGGAGACAAGTCGGCTGGAGGCCGATGAATTGAATCTCGACGCAAATTGAGTCTTCTATCGTCATTAGGAGGCGCTGAACGTACAATTCACTATCATTTTTGCGTCGGATTCGAAAATCTAGACTCACAGGAGAAGGATCATATTGTGCCCGAGACAGCAATAGACCCTTGGAGACAAGTCGGCTGGAGGACGATGTATTGGATCGCGACGCAATTTGAGTGTTCCATCGTCATTACAAGGCCCTGAACGTTACAATTAACTATCATTTTTGCGTCGGATTCGAAAATCTAGACTCACAGGAGAACGACCATAAGGTGCCCGAGGCAGCAATAGACCCTTGGAGACAAGTCGGCTGGAGGACGATGTATTGAATCTCGACGCAATTTGAGTGTCCCATCGTCATTAGAAGGCCCCGAACGTTACAATTAACTATCATTTTTGCGTCGGATTCGAAAATCTAGACTCACAGGAGAACGACCATAAGGTGCCCGAGGCAGCAATAGACCCTTGGAGACAAGTCGGCTGGAGGACGATGTATTGAATCTCGACGCAATTTGAGTGTTCCATCGTCATTACAAGGCCCTGAACGTTACAATTAACTATCATTTTTGCGTCGGATTCGAAAATCTAGACTCACAGGAGAACGACCATAAGGTGCCCGAGGCAGCAATAGACCCTTGGAGACAAGAAGGCTGGAGGACGATGTATTGGATCGCGACGCAATTTGAGTCTTCTATCGTAATTAGGAGGCGCTGAACGTTACAATTCACTATCATTTATGCGTCGGATTCGAAAATCTAGACTCACAGGAGAAGGATCATATTGTGCCCGAGACTGCAATATCCCCTTGGAGACAAGTCGGCTGGAGGACGATGTATTGAATCTCGACGCAATTTGAGTGTTCCATCGGCATTAGAAGGCCCTGAACGTTACAATTAACTATCATTTTTGCGTCGGATTCGAAAATCTAGACTCACAGGAGAAGGATCATATTGTGCCCGAGACAGCAATAGACCCTTGGAGAGAAGTCGGCTGGAGGACGATGTATTGGATCGCGACGCAATTTGAGTGTTCCATCGTCATTACAAGGCCCTGAACGTTACAATTAACTATCATTTTTGCGTCGGATTCGAAAATCTAGACTCACAGGAGAACGACCATAAGGTGCCCGAGGCAGCAATATCGCCTTGGAGACAAGTCGGCTGGAGGACGATGTATTGAATCTCGACGCAATTTGAGTGTCCCATCGTCATTAGAAGGCCCTGAACGTTACAATTAACTATCATTTTTGCGTCGGATTCGATAATCTAAACTCACAGGAGAACGACCATAAGGTGCCCGAGGCAGCAATAGACCCTTGGAGACAAGTCGGCTGGAGGACGATGTATTGGATCGCGACGCAATTTGAGTCTTCTATCGTCATTAGGAGGCGCTGAACGTTACAATTCACTATCATTTTTGCGTCGGATTCGAAAATCTAGACTCACAGGAGAAGGATCATATTGTGCCCGAGACTGCAATATCCCCTTGGAGACAAGTCGGCTGGAGGACGATGTATTGAATCTCGACGCAATTTGAGTGTTCCATCGGCATTAGAAGGCCCTGAACGTTACAATTAACTATCATTTTTGCGTCGGATTCGAAAATCTAGACTCACAGGAGAAGGATCATATTGTGCCCGAGACAGCAATAGACCCTTGGAGACAAGTCGGCTGGAGGACGATGTATTGGATCGCGACGCAATTTGAGTGTTCCATCGTCATTACAAGGCCCTGAACGTTACAATTAACTATCATTTTTGCGTCGGATTCGAAAATCTAGACTCACAGGAGAACGACCATAAGGTGCCCGAGGCAGCAATATCGCCTTGGAGACAAGTCGGCTGGAGGACGATGTATTGAATCTCGACGCAATTTGAGTGTCCCATCGTCATTAGAAGGCCCTGAACGTTACAATTAACTATCATTTTTGCGTCGGATTCGATAATCTAAACTCACAGGAGAACGACCATAAGGTGCCCGAGGCAGCAATAGACCCTTGGAGACAAGTCGGCTGGAGGACGATGTATTGGATCGCGACGCAATTTGAGTCTTCTATCGTCATTAGGAGGCGCTGAACGTTACAATTCACTATCATTTTTGCGTCGGATTCGAAAATCTAGACTCACAGGAGAAGGACCATGTGGTGCCCGAGGCATCGATATCCCCTTGGAGACAAGTCGGCTGGAGGACGATGTATTGAATCTCGACGCAATTTGAGTGTCCCATCGTCATTAGGAGGCCCTGAACGTTACAATTAACTATCATTTTTGCGTCGGATTCGAAAATCTAGACTCACAGGAGAAGGATCATATTGTGCCCGAGAGAGCAATATCCCCTTGGAGACAAGTCGGCTGGAGGACGATGTATTGAATCTCGACGCAATTTGAGTGTCCCACCGTCATTAGAAGGCCCTGAACGTTACAATTAACTATCATTTTTGCGTCGGATTCGATAATCTAAACTCACAGGAGAACGACCATAAGGTGCCCGAGGCAGCAATAGACCCTTGGAGACAAGTCGGCTGGAGGACGATGTATTGGATCGCGACGCAATTTGAGTGTTCCATCGTCATTACAAGGCCCTGAACGTTACAATTAACTATCATTTTTGCGTCGGATTCGAAAATCTAGACTCACAGGAGAACGACCATAAGGTGCCCGAGGCAGCAATAGACCCTTGGAGACAAGTCGGCTGGAGGACGATGTATTGAATCTCGACGCAATTTGAGTGTCCCATCGTCATTAGAAGGCCCCGAACGTTACAATTAACTATCATTTTTGCGTCGGATTCGAAAATCTAGACTCACAGGAGAACGACCATAAGGTGCCCGAGGCAGCAATAGACCCTTGGAGACAAGTCGGCTGGAGGACGATGTATTGAATCTCGACGCAATTTGAGTGTTCCATCGTCATTACAAGGCCCTGAACGTTACAATTAACTATCATTTTTGCGTCGGATTCGAAAATCTAGACTCACAGGAGAACGACCATAAGGGGCCCGAGGCAGCAATAGACCCTTGGAGACAAGTCGGCTGGAGGACGATGTATTGGATCGCGACGCAATTTGAGTCTTCTATCGTAATTAGGAGGCGCTGAACGTTACAATTCACTATCATTTATGCGTCGGATTCGAAAATCTAGACTCACAGGAGAAGGATCATATTGTGCCCGAGACTGCAATATCCCCTTGGAGACAAGTCGGCTGGAGGACGATGTATTGAATCTCGACGCAATTTGAGTGTTCCATCGGCATTAGAAGGCCCTGAACGTTACAATTAACTATCATTTTTGCGTCGGATTCGAAAATCTAGACTCACAGGAGAAGGATCATATTGTGCCCGAGACAGCAATAGACCCTTGGAGACAAGTCGGCTGGAGGACGATGTATTGGATCGCGACGCAATTTGAGTGTTCCATCGTCATTACAAGGCCCTGAACGTTACAATTAACTATCATTTTTGCGTCGGATTCGAAAATCTAGACTCACAGGAGAAAGACCATAAGGTGCCCGAGGCAGCAATAGACCCTTGGAGACAAGTCGGCTGGAGGCCGATGTATTGAATCTCGACGCAATTTGAGTGTCCCATCGTCATTAGAAGGCCCTGAACGTTACAATTAACTATCATTTTTGGGTCGGATTCGATAATCTAAACTCACAGGAGAACGACCATAAGGTGCCCGAGGCAGCAATAGACCCTTGGAGACAAGTCGGCTGGAGGACGATGTATTGGATCGCGACGCAATTTGAGTCTTCTATCGTCATTAGGAGGCGCTGAACGTAACAATTCACTATCATTTTTGCGTCGGATTCGAAAATCTAGACTCACAGGAGAAGGACCATGTGGTGCCCGAGGCAGCGATATCCCCTTGGAGACAAGTCGGCTGGAGGACGATGTATTGAATCTCGACGCAATTTGAGTGTCCCATCGTCATTAGGAGGCCCTGAACGTTACAATTAACTATCATTTTTGCTTCGGATTCGAAAATCTAAACTCACAGGAGAAGGATCATATTGTGCCCGAGACAGCAATATCCCCTTGGAGACAAGTCGGCTGGAGGACGATGTATTGAATCTCGACGCAATTTGAGTGTCTCATCGTCATTAGAAGGCCCTGAACGTTACAATTAACTATCATTTTTGCGTCGGATTCGATAATCTAAACTCACAGGAGAACGACCATAAGGTGCCCGAGGCAGCAATAGACCCTTGGAGACAAGTCGGCTGGAGGCCGATGTATTGAATCTCGACGTAATTTAAGTCTTCTATCGTCATTAGGAGGCCCTGAACGTTACAATTAACTATCATTTTTGGTCGGATTCGAAAATCTAGACTCACAGGAGAACGACCATAAGGTGCCCGAGGCAGCAATAGACCCTTGGAGACAAGTCGGCTGGAGGCCGATGTATTGAATCTCGACGCAATTTGAGTGTTCCATCGTCATTACAAGGCCCTGAACGTTACAATTAACTATCATTTTTGCGTCGGATTCGAAAATCTAGACTCACAGGAGAACGACCATAAGGTGCCCGAGGCAGCAATAGACCCTTGGAGACAAGTCGGCTGGAGGCCGATGTATTGAATCTCGACGCAATTTGAGTGTTCCATCGGCATTAGGAGGCCCTGAACGTTATAATTAACTATCATTTTTGCGTCGGATTCGATAATCTAAACTCACAGGAGAACGACCATAAGGTGCCCGAGGCAGCAATAGACCCTTGGAGACAAGTCGGCTGGAGGCCGATGTATTGTATCTCGACGCAATTTGAGTGTTCCATCGTCATTACAAGGCCCTGAACGTTACAATTAACTATCATTTTTGCGTCGGATTCGAAAATCTAGACTCACAGGACAACGACCATAAGGTGCCCGAGGCAGCAATAGACCCTTGGAGACAAGTCGGCTGGAGGCCGATGTATTGAATCTCGACGCAATTTGAGTGTTCCATCGTCATTACAAGGCCCTGAACGTTACAATTAACTATCATTTTTGCGTCGGATTCGATAATCTAGACTCACAGGAGAAGGATCATATTGTGCCCGAGACAGCAATATCCCCTTGGAGACAAGTCGGCTGGAGGACGATGTATTGAATCTCGACGCAATTTGAGTGTCCCATCGTCATTAGAAGGCCCTGAACGTTACAATTAACTATCATTTTTGCGTCGGATTCGAAAACCTAGACTCACAGGAGAACGACCATAAGGTGCCCGAGGCAGCAATAGACCCTTGGAGACAAGTCGGCTGGAGGACGATGTATTGGATCGCGACGCAATTTGAGTCTTCTATCGTCATTAGGAGGCGCTGAACGTTACAATTCACTATCATTTTTGCGTCGGATTCGAAAATCTAGACTCACAGGAGAAGGATCATATTGTGCCCGAGACAGCAATATCCCCTTGGAGACAAGTCGGCTGGAGGACGATGTATTGAATCTCGACGCAATTTGAGTGTTCCATCGGCATTAGAAGGCCCTGAACGTTACAATTAACTATCATTTTTGCGTCGGATTCGAAAATCTAGACTCACAGGAGAAGGATCATATTGTGTCCGAGACAGCAATAGACCCTTGGAGAGAAGTCGGCTGGAGGACGATGTATTGGATCGCGACGCAATTTGAGTGTTCCATCGTCATTACAAGGCCCTGAACGTTACAATTAACTATCATTTTTGCGTCGGATTCGAAAATCTAGACTCACAGGAGAACGACCATAAGGTGCCCGAGGCAGCAATAGACCCTTGGAGACAAGTCGGCTGGAGGACGATGTATTGGATCGCGACGCAATTTGAGTCTTCTATCGTCATTAGGAGGCGCTGAACGTTACAATTCACTATCATTTTTGCGTCGGATTCGAAAATCTAGACTCACAGGAGAAGGACCATGTGGTGCCCGAGGCAGCGATATCCCCTTGGAGACAAGTCGGCTGGAGGACGATGTATTGAATCTCGACGCAATTTGAGTGTCCCATCGTCATTAGGAGGCCCTGAACGTTACAATTAACTATCATTTTTGCGTCGGATTCGAAAATGTAGAATTACAAGAGAACGACCATAAAGTGCCCGAGGCAGCATTAGATCCTTGGAGACAAGTCGGCTGGAGGACGATGTATTGTATCTCGACGCAATTTGAGTGTTCCATCGTCATTACAAGGCCCTGAACGTTACAATTAACTATCATTTTTGCGTCGGATTCGAAAATCTAGACTCACAGGAGAAGGATCATATTGTGCCCGAGACAGCAATATCCCCTTGGAGGCAAGTCGGCTGGAGGACGATGTATTGAATCTCGACGCAATTTGAGTGTCCCATCGTCATTAGAAGGCCCTGAACGTTACAATTAACTATCATTTTTGCGTCGGATTCGATAATCTAAACTCACAGGAGAACGACCATAAGGTGCCCGAGGCAGCAATAGACCCATGGAGACAAGTCGGCTGGAGGCCGATGTATTGAATCTCGACGCAATTTGAGTCTTCTATCGTCATTAGGAGCCCCTGAACGTTACAATTAACTATCATTTTTGCGTCGGATTCGAAAATCTAGACTCACAGGAGAACGACCATAAGGTGCCCGAGGCAGCAATAGACCCTTGGAGACAAGTCGGCTGGAGGCCGATGTATTAAATCTCGACGCAATTTGAGTGTTCCATCGGCATTAGAAGGCCCTGAGCGTTACAATTAACTATCATTTTTGCGTCGGATTCGATAATCTAGACTCACAGGAGAACGACCATAAGGTGCCCGAGGCAGCAATAGACCCTTGGAGACAAGTCGGCTGGAGGCCGATGTATTGAATCTCGACGCAATTTGAGTGTTCCATCGTCATTAGGAGGCGCTGAACGTTACAATTCACTATCATTTTTGCGTCGGATTCGAAAATCTAGACTCACAGGAGAAGGATCATATTGTGCCCGAGACAGCAATATCCCCTTGGAGACAAGTCGGCTGGAGGACGATGTATTGAATCTCGGCGCAATTTGAGTGTCCCATCGTCATTAGGAGGCCCTGAACGTTACAATTAACTATCATTTTTGCGTCGGATTCGATAATCTAGAATTACAAGAGAACGACCATAAGTGCCCGAGGCAGCATTAGATCCTTGGAGACAAGTCGGCTGGAGGACGATGTATTGGATCGCGACGCAATTTGAATGTTCCATCGTCATTACAAGGCCCTGAACGTTACAATTAACTATCATTTTTGCGTCGGATTCGAAAATCTAGACTCACAGGAGAACGACCATAAGGTGCCCGAGGCAGCAATAGACCCTTGGAGACAAGTCGGCTGGAGGACGATGTAATGGATCGCGACGCAATTTGAGTCTTCTATCGTCATTAGGAGGCGCTGAACGTTACAATTAACTATCATTTTTGCGTCGGATTCGAAAATCTATACTCACAGGAGAACGACCATAAGGTGCCCGAGGCAGCAATAGACCCTTGGAGACAAGTCGGCTGGAGGCCGATGTATTGAATCTCGACGCAATTTGAGTCTTCTATCGTCATTAGGAGCCCCTGAACGTTACAATTAACTATCATTTTTGCGTCGGATTCGAAAATCTAGACACACAGGAGAACGACCATAAGGTGCCCGAGGCAGCAATAGACCCTTGGAGACAAGTCGGCTGGAGGCCGATGTATTGAATCTCGACGCAATTTGAGTGTTCCATCGGCATTAGGAGGCCCTGAACGTTATAATTAACTATCATTTTTGCGTCGGATTCGATAATCTAAACTCACAGGGGAACGACCATAAGGTGCCCGAGGCAGCAATAGACCCTTGGAGACAAGTCGGCTGGAGGACGATGTATTGGATCGCGACGCAATTTGAGTCTTCTATCGTCATTAGGAGGCGCTGAACGTTACAATTCACTATCATTTTTGCGTCGGATTCGATAATCTAAACTCACTGGAGAAGGATCATATTGTGCCCGAGACAGCAATATCGCCTTGGAGACAAGTCGGCTGGAGGACGATGTATTGGATCGCGACGCAATTTGAGTCTTCTATCGTCATTAGGAGGCGCTGAACGTTACAATTCACTATCACTTTTGCGTCGGATTCGAAAATCTAGACTCACAGGAGAAGGATCATATTGTGCCCGAGACAGCAATATCCCCTTGGAGACAAGTCGGCTGGCGGACGATGTTGTGAATCTCGACGCAATTTGAGTGTCCGATCGTCATTAGAAGGCCCTGAACGTTACAATTAACTATCATTTTTGCGTCGGATTCGATAATCTAGACTCACAGGAGAAGGATCATAAAGTGCCCGAGGCAGCATTAGATCCTTGGAGACAAGTCGGCTGGAGGACGATGTATTGAATCTCGACGCAATTTGAGTGTCCCATCGTCATTAGAAGGCCCTGAACGTTACAATTAACTATCATTTTTGCGTCGGATTCGATAATCTAAACTCACAGGAGAACGACCATAAGGTGCCCGAGGCAGCAATAGACCCTTGGAGACAAGTCGGCTGGAGGACGATGTATTGGATCGCGACGCAAAATGAGTGTCCCATCGTCATTACAAGGCCCTGAACCTTACAATTAACTATCAGTTTCGCGTCGGATTCGAAAATCTACTCACAGGAGAAGTTCATACGGTGCTCGAGACAGCAATATACCCCTTGGAGACAAGTCGGCTGGAGGACGATGTATTGAATCTCGACGCAATTTGAGTGTTCCATCGGCATTAGGAGGCCCTGAACGTTATAATTAACGATCATTTTTGCGTCGGATTCGATAATCTAAACTCACAGGAGAACGACCATAAGGTGCCCGAGGCAGCAATAGACCCTTGGAGACAAGTCGGCTGGAGGACGATGTATTGAATCTCGACGCAATTTGAGTGTTCCATCGTCATTACAAGGCCCTGAACGTTACAATTAACTATCATTTTTGCGCCGGATTCGAAAATCTAGACTCACAGGAGAACGACCATAAGGTGCCCGAGGCAGCAATAGACCCTTGGAGACAAGTCGGCTGGAGGACGATGTATTGGATTGCGACGCAATTTGAGTCTTCTATCGTCATTAGGAGGCGCTGAACGTTACAATTCACTATCATTTTTGCGTCGGATTCGAAAATCTAGACTCACGGGAGAGGGATCATATTGTGCCCGAGACAGCAATATCCCCTTGGAGACAAGTCGGCTGGAGGACGATGTATTGAATCTCGAAGCAATTTGAGTGTTCCATCGGCATTAGAAGGCCCTGAACGTTACAATTAACTATCATTTTTGCGTCGGATTCGATAATCTAGACTCAAAGGAGAAGGATCATATTGTGCCCGAGACAGCAATATCCCCTTGGAGACAAGTCGGCTGGAGGACGATGTATTGGATCGCGATGCAAATTTGAGTCTTCTATCGTCATTAGGAGGCGCTGAACGTTACAATTCACTATCATTTTTGCGTCGGATTCGAAAATCTAGACTCACAGGAGAAGGATCATATTGTGCCCGAGACAGCAATAGACCCTTGGAGACAAGTCGGCTGGAGGACGATGTATTGGATCGCGACGCAATTTGAGTGTTCCATCGTCATTACAAGGCCCTGAACGTTACAATTAACTATCATTTTTGCGTCGGATTCGAAAATCTAGACTCACAGGAGAACGACCATAAGGTGCCCGAGGCAGCAATAGACCCTTGGAGACAAGTCGGCTGGAGGACGATGTATTGAATCTCGACGCAATTTGAGTGTCCCATCGTCATTAGAAGGCCCCGTACGTTACAATTAACTGTCATTTTTGCGTCGGATTCGATAATCTAAACTCACAGGAGAACGACCATAAGGTGCCCGAGGCAGCAATAGACCCTTGGAGACAAGTCGGCTGGAGGACGATGTATTGGATCGCGACGCAATTTGTCTTCTATCGTCATTAGGAGGCGCTGAACGTTACAATTCACTATCATTTTTGCGTCGGATTCGATAATCTAAACTCACAGGAGAAGGATCATATTGTGCCCGAGACAGCAATATCCCCTTGGAGACAAGTCGGCTGGGGGACGATGTATTGGATCGCGACGCAATTTGAGTCTTCTATCGTCATTAGGAGGCGCTGAACGTTACAATTCACTATCATTTTTGCGTCGGATTCGATAATCTAAACTCACAGGAGAAGGATCATATTGTGCCCGAGACAGCAATATCCCCTTGGAGACAAGTCGGCTGGAGGACGATGTATTGAATCTCGACGCAATTTGAGTGTCCCATCGTCATTAGAAGGCCCTGAACGTTACAATTAACTATCATTTTTGCGTCGGATTCGATAATCTAAACTCACAGGAGAACGACCATAAGGTGCCCGAGGCAGCAATAGACCCTTGGAGACAAGTCGGCTGGAGGACGATGTATTGGATCGCGACGCAAAATGAGTGTCCCATCGTCATTACAAGGCCCTGAACCTTACAATTAACTATCAGTTTCGCGTCGGATTCGAAAATCTACTCACAGGAGAAGTTCATACGGTGCTCGAGACAGCAATATACCCCTTGGAGACAAGTCGGCTGGAGGACGATGTATTGAATCTCGACGCAATTTGAGTGTTCCATCGGCATTAGGAGGCCCTGAACGTTATAATTAACGATCATTTTTGCGTCGGATTCGATAATCTAAACTCACAGGAGAACGACCATAAGGTGCCCGAGGCAGCAATAGACCCTTGGAGACAAGTCGGCTGGAGGACGATGTATTGGATTGCGACGCAATTTGAGTCTTCTATCGTCATTAGGAGGCGCTGAACGTTACAATTCACTATCATTTTTGCGTCGGATTCGAAAATCTAGACTCACGGGAGAAGGATCATATTGTGCCCGAGACAACAATATCCCCTTGGAGACAAGTCGGCTGGAGGACGATGTATTGGATCGCGACGCAATTTGAGTGTTCCATCGTCATTACAAGGCCCTGAACGTTACAATTAACTATCATTTTTGCGTCGGATTCGAAAATCTAGACTCTCAGGAGAACGACCATAAGGTGCCCGAGGCAGCAATAGACCCTTGGAGACAAGTCGGCTGGAGGACGATGTATTGAATCTCGACGCAATTTGAGTGTCCCATCGTCATTAGAAGGCCCCGTACGTTACAATTAACTATCATTTTTGCGTCGGATTCGATAATCTAAACTCACAGGAGAACGACCATAAGGTGCCCGAGGCAGCAATAGACCCTTGGAGACAAGTCGGCTGGAGGACGATGTATTGGATCGCGACGCAATTTGTCTTCTATCGTCATTAGAGGCGCTGAACGTTACAATTCACTATCATTTTTGCGTCGGATTCGATAATCTAAACTCACAGGAGAAGGATCATATTGTGCCCGAGACAGCAATATCCCCTTGGAGACAAGTCGGCTGGGGGACGATGTATTGGATCGCGACGCAATTTGAGTCTTCTATCGTCATTAGGAGGCGCTGAACGTTACAATTCACTATCATTTTTGCGTCGGATTCGATAATCTAAACTCACAGGAGAAGGATCATATTGTGCCCGAGACAGCAATATCCCCTTGGAGACAAGTCGGCTGGAGGACGATGTATTGAATCTCGACGCAATTCGAGTGTCCCATCGTCATTAGAAGGCCCTGAACGTTACAATTAACTATCATTTTTGCGTCGGATTCGATAATCTAAACTCACAGGAGAACGACCATAAGGTGCCCGAGGCAGCAATAGACCCTTGGAGACAAGTCGGCTGGAGGACGATGTATTGAATCTCGACGTAATTTGAGTCTTCTATCGTCATTAGGAGGCCCTGAACGTTACAATTAACTATCATTTTTGCGTCGGATTCGAAAATCTAGACTCACAGGAGAACGACCATAAGGTGCCCGAGGCAGCAATAGACCCTTGGAGACAAGTCGGCTGGAGGCCGATGAATTGAATCTCGACGCAAATTGAGTCTTCTATCGTCATTAGGAGGCGCTGAACGTTACAATTCACTATCATTTTTGCGTCGGATTCGGAAATCTAGACTCACAGGAGAAGGATCATATTGTGCCCGAGACAGCAATAGACCCTTGGAGACAAGTCGGCTGGAGGACGATGTATTGGATCGCGACGCAATTTGAGTGTTCCATCGTCATTACAAGGCCCTGAACGTTACAATTAACTATCATTTTTGCGTCGGATTCGAAAATCTAGACTCACAGGAGAACGACCATAAGGTGCCCGAGGCAGCAATAGACCCTTGGAGACAAGTCGGCTGGAGGACGATGTATTGAATCTCGACGCAATTTGAGTGTCCCATCGTCATTAGAAGGCCCCGAACGTTACAATTAACTATCATTTTTGCGTCGGATTCGAAAATCTAGACTCACAGGAGAACGACCATAAGGTGCCCGAGGCAGCAATAGACCCTTGGAGACAAGTCGGCTGGAGGACGATGTATTGAATCTCGACGCAATTTGAGTGTTCCATCGTCATTACAAGGCCCTGAACGTTACAATTAACTATCATTTTTGCGTCGGATTCGAAAATCTAGACTCACAGGAGAACGACCATAAGGTGCCCGAGGCAGCAATAGACCCTCGGAGACAAGTCGGCTGGAGGACGATGTATTGGATCGCGACGCAATTTGAGTCTTCTATCGTAATTAGGAGGCGCTGAACGTTACAATTCACTATCATTTATGCGTGGGATTCGAAAATCTAGACTCACAGGAGAAGGATCATATTGTGCCCGAGACTGCAATATCCCCTTGGAGACAAGTCGGCTGGAGGACGATGTATTGAATCTCGACGCAATTTGAGTGTTCCATCGGCATTAGAAGGCCCTGAACGTTACAATTAACTATCATTTTTGCGTCGGATTCGAAAATCTAGACTCACAGGAGAAGGATCATATTGTGCCCGAGACAGCAATAGACCCTTGGAGACAAGTCGGCTGGAGGACGATGTATTGGATCGCGACGCAATTTGAGTGTTCCATCGTCATTACAAGGCCCTGAACGTTACAATTAACTATCATTTTTGCGTCGGATTCGAAAATCTAGACTCACAGGAGAACGACCATAAGGTGCCCGAGGCAGCAATAGACCCTTGGAGACAAGTCGGCTGGAGGCCGATGTATTGAATCTCGACGCAATTTGAGTGTCCCATCGTCATTAGAAGGCCCTGAACGTTACAATTAACTATCATTTTTGCGTCGGATTCGATAATCTAAACTCACAGGAGAACGACCATAAGGTGCCCGAGGCAGCAATAGACCCTTGGAGACAAGTCGGCTGGAGGACGATGTATTGGATCGCGACGCAATTTGAGTCTTCTATCGTCATTAGGAGGCGCTGAACGTTACAATTCACTATCATTTTTGCGTCGGATTCGAAAATCTAGACTCACAGGAGAAGGACCATGTGGTGCCCGAGGCAGCGATATCCCCTTGGAGACAAGTCGGCTGGAGGACGATGTATTGAATCTCGACGCAATTTGAGTGTACCATCGTCATTAGGAGGCCCTGAACGTTACAATTAACTATCATTTTTGCTTCGGATTCGAAAATCTAAACTCACAGGAGAAGGATCATATTGTGCCCGAGACAGCAATATCCCCTTGGAGACAAGTCGGCTGGAGGACGATGTATTGAATCTCGACGCAATTTGAGTGTCCCATCGTCATTAGAAGGCCCTGAACGTTACAATTAACTATCATTTTTGCGTCGGATTCGATAATCTAAACTCACAGGAGAACGACCATAAGGTGCCCGAGGCAGCAATAGACCCTTGGAGACAAGTCGGCTGGAGGCCGATGTATTGAATCTCGACGTAATTTAAGTCTTCTATCGTCATTAGGAGGCCCTGAACGTTACAATTAACTATCATTTTTGGTCGGATTCGAAAATCTAGACTCACAGGAGAACGACCATAAGGTGCCCGAGGCAGCAGTAGACCCTTGGAGACAAGTCGGCTGGAGGCCGATGTATTGAATCTCGACGCAATTTGAGTGTTCCATCGGCATTAGGAGGCCCTGAACGTTATAATTAACTATCATTTTTGCGTCGGATTCGATAATC
>NW_025725381.1:0-33451 GCF_021461395.2 Schistocerca americana | reverse complement strand
TAAGAAGGTCAGAGGGATTGAGTAAACCTGAAGTGAAGCATCGGAATCTATAACTAGTGTCACTGGAATGGTTCAAAACATAGACTGTAAGAAGAGTCAGTATTCTTGTACTTAAGTCGGCATTGTGCCTTTTGTATTTAACTCCGATGCAATTTCTGTGTTTCATCGTCAATAAGAAGGTCAAAGGGATACTGTAACCTAAAGTGAAGCACCGGAATCTATAACTAGTGTCACAGAAATGATTCAAAACATAGACAGTAAGAAGAGTCAGTTTTCTTGTACTTAAGTCGTCATTGTGCCATTTGTATTTAATTCCGATGCAATATCTGTGTTTCATTGTCAATATGAAGGTCAGACGGATAAAGTAAACCTGAAGTGAAGCATCGGATTCTATAACTAGTGTCACTGGAATAGTTCAAACATAGACTAAAAGAAGAGTCAGTTTTCCTGTACTTAAGTCGGCGTTGTTCTTTTTGTATTTAACTCCGATGCAATTTCTGTGTTTCATCGTCAATAAGAAGGTTAGAGGGATACAGTAAACCTAAAGTGAACCATTGGAATCTATAACTAGTGTCAGAGGAATGGTTCAAAACATAGACAGGAAGAATAGTCAGTTTTCTAGTACTTAAGTCGGCATTGAGCCTCTTGTATTTAATTCCTGTGCAATTTCTGTGTTTCATCGTCAACAAGGTCAGAGGGATACAGTAAACCTGAATTGAAGCATTGGAATCAATAACTAGTGTCACAGGAATGGTTTAAACATAGACAGTAGGAAAAGTCAGTTTTCTTGTACTTTAGTCGGCATTGTGCCTGTTGTATTTAATTCCGATGCAATTTCTGTGTTTTATCGTCAATAAGAAGGTCAGAGGGATACTGTAAATCTGAGGTGAAGCATCGGAATCTATAACTAGTGTCACAGGAATGTTTCAAACCATAGACAGTAAGAGGAGTCAGTTTTCTTGTACCTAAGTCGGCATTGTACCTTTTCTATTTCATTCCGATGCAATTTCTGTGTTTCATCGTCAATCAGAAGGTCAGAGGGATACAGAAAACCTGAAGTGAAGCATCGGAATCTATTATTAGTGTCACAGGAATGGGTCAAAACATAGACAGTGAGAAGAGTCAGTTTTCTTGTACTTAAGTCGGCATTGTGCCTTTTGTATTTAATTCCGATGCAGTTTCTGTGTTTCATCGTCAATAAGAAGGTCAGAAGGATACAGTAAACCTGAAGTGAAGCATCGGAATCTAAAACTAGGGTCACAGGAATGGTTCAAAGCATAGACAGTAAGAACGGTCAGTTTTCTTGTACTTAAGTCGGCGTTGGGCGTTTTGTATTTAATTCCGATGCAATTTCTGTGTTTCATCGACAATAAGAAGGTCAGAGGGATACAGTAAAGCTGAAGTGAAGTACCGGAATCTATAACTAGTGTCACAGGAATGGTTCAAAACATAGACAATAAGAAGGGTCAGTTTTATTGTACTTAAGTCGGCATTGTGCCTTTTGTATTCAATTCCGATGCAGTTTCTGTGTTTCATCGTCAATAAGAATGTCAGAGGGATACAGTAAACCTGAAGTCAAGAATCGGAATCTATAACTAGTGTGAATGGTTCAAAACATAGACAGTAAGAAGAGTCAGTTTTCTTGTACTTAAATGGGCATTGTGCCTTTTGTATTTAATTCCGTTGTAATTTCTGTGTTTTATCGTCAATAAGAAGGTCAGAGGGATACAGTAAACCTGAGGTGACGCATCGGAATCTATAACTAGTGTCACAGGAATGGTTCAAAACATAGACAGTAAGAAGAGTCAGTTTTCTTGTACTTAAGTCGGCATTGTGCCTTTTCTATATAATTCCGATGTAATTTCTGTGTTTCATCGTCAATTAGAAGGTCAGAGGGATACAGTAAACCTGAGGTGAAGCATCGGAATCCATAACTAGTGTCGAAGGATTGGTTCAAAACATAGACAGTAAGAAGAGTCAGTTTTCTTGTACTTAAGTCGGAATTGTGCCTTTTGTATTTAATTCCGATGAAATTTCTGTGTTTCATCGTCAATAAGATGGTCAGAGGGATACAGTAAACCAGAAGTGAAGCATCGGAATCTATAACTAGTGTCACAGGAATGGTTCAAAGCATTGACAGTAAGAAGAGTCAGTTTTCTTGTACTTAAGTCGGCATTGTGACTTTTCTATTTAATTCCGATGCAATTTCTGTGTTTCATCGTCGATAAAAAGGTCCGAGGGATACAGTAAACCTGAGGTGAATCATCGGAATCTATAACTAGTGTCACAGGAATGTGTCAAAACATAGACAGTAAGAAGAGTCAGTTTTCTTGTACTTAAGTCGGCATTGTGCATTTTTTTTATTTAATTCCGATGCAATTTCTGTGTTTCATCGTCAATAAAAAGGTCAGAGGGATACAGTACACCTGAAGTGAAGCATCGGAATCTATAACTAGTGTCACAGGAATGGTTCAAAACTTAGACAATAAGAAGAGTCAGTTTTCTTGTACTTAAGTCGGCATTGTGCCTTTTGTATTTAATTCCGATGAAATTTCTGTGTTTCATCGTCAATAAGAAGGTCAGAGGGATACAGTAAACCAGAAGTGAAGCATCGGAATCTATAACTAGTGTCACAGGAATGGTTCAAAGCATTGGCAGTAAGAAGAGTCAGTTTTCTTGTACTTAAGTAGGCATTGTGACTTTTCTATTTAATTCCGATGCAATTTCTGTGTTTCATCGTCAATAAGAAGGTCCGAGGGATACAGTAAACCTGAGGTGAATCATCGGAATCTATAACTAGTGTCACAGGAATGGGTCAATACATAGACAGTAAGAAGAGTCAGTTTTCTTGTACTTAAGTCGGCATTGTGCCTTTTGTATTTAATTCCGATGCAATTTCTGTGTTTCATCGTCAATAAAGAGGTCAGAGGGATACAGTAAAGCTGAAGTGAAGCATCGGAATCTGTAACTAGTGTCACAGGAATGGTTCAAAACTTAGACAAAAAGAGGAGTCAGTTTTCTTGTACTTAAGTCGGCATTGTGCCTTTTGTATATAATTCCGATGCAGTTTCTGTGTTTCATCGTCAATAAGAAGGTCAGCGGGATACAGTAAACTTGAGGTGACGCAACGGAATCTATAACTAGTGTCACAGGAATGGTTCAAAACATAGACAGTAAGAAGAGTCAGTTTTCTTGTACTTAAGTCGGCATTGTTCCTTTTCTATATAATTCCGATGTAATTTCTGTGTTTCATCGTCAATTAGATGTCAGAGGGATACAGTAAACCTGAGGTGAGGCATCGGAATCTATAACTAGTGTCGAAGGAATGGTTCAAAACATAGACAGTAAGAAGAGTCAGTTTTCTTGTACTTAAGTCAGCATTGTGCCTTTTGAAATTAATTCCGATGCAATTTCAGTGTTTCATCGTCAATAAGGAGGTCAGAGGGATACAGTAAACCTGAAGTGAAGCACCGGAATCTATAACTAGTGTCACAGGAATTGTTCAAATCATAGACAGCAAGAAGAGTCAGTTTTCTTGTACTTATGTCGGCATTGTGCCTTTTGTATTTAATTCCGATGCAATTTCTGTGTTTCATCGTCAATAAGAAGGTCAGAGGGATACAGTAACCCTGAAGTGAACCATCGGAATCTATAACTAGTGTCACATGACTGGTTCAAAAATAGACAGTAAGAAGAGTCAGTTATCTTGTACTTAAGTCGGCATTATGCCTTTGTATTTATTTCCGATGCAATTTCTGTGTTTTATCGTCAATAAGAAGGTCAGAGAGATGCTGTAATGCTGAAGTGAAGCATCGGAATCTATAACTAGTGTCACTGGAATCGTTCAAAACATAGACTGTAAGAAGAGTCAGTATTCTTGTACGTAAGTCGGCATTGTGCCTTTTGTATTTAACTCCGATGCAATTTCTGTGTTTCATCGTCAATAAGAAGGTCAGAGGGATACAGTAAACCTGAAGTCATGAATCGGAATCTATAACTAGTGTCACAGGAATAGTTCAAACATAGACTAAAAGAAGAGTCAGTTTTCCTGTACTTAAGTCGGCGTTGTGCCTTTTGTATTTAACTCCGATGCAATTTCTGTGTTTCATCGTCAATAAGAAGGTCAGAGGGATACAGTAAACCTGAGGTGACGCATCGGAATCTATAACTAGTGTCACAGGAATGGGTCAAAACATAGCCAGTAAGAAGAGTCAGTTTTCTTGCACTTAAGTCGGCATTGTGCCTTTTCTATATAATTCCGATGTAATTTCTGTGTTTCATCGTCAATTAGAAGGTCAGAGAGATACAGTAAACCTGAGGTGAAGCATCGGAATCCATAACTAGTGTCGAAGGAATGGTTCAAAACATAGACAGTAAGAAGAGTCAGTTTTCTTGTACTTAAGTCGGAATTGTGCCTTTTGTATTTAATTCCGATGCAGTTTCTGTGTTTCAACGTCAATAAGAAGGTCAGAGGGATACAGTAAACCTGAAGTGAGGCATCGAAATCTAAAACTAGTGTCACATGAATAGTTCAAAACATAGTCAGTAAGAAGAGTCAGTTTTCTTGTACTGAAGTCGGCATTGTGCCTTTTGTAATTAATTCCGATGCAATTTCTGTGTTTCATCGTCAATTAGGAGGTCAGAGGGATACAGTAAACCTGAAGTGAAGCAGCGGAATCTATAACTAGTGTCACAGGAATGGTTCAAAACAAAGACAGTAAGAAGAGTCAGTTATCTTGTACTTAAGTCGGCATTGTGCCTTTTGTATTTAATTCCGATGCAATTTCTGTGTTTCATCGCAAATAGGAAGATCAGAGGAATACAGTTAACCTGAAGTGAAGCATCGTAATCTATAACTAGTGTCACAGGAATGGTTAAAAACATAGAGAGTAAGAAGAGTCAGTTTTCTTGTACTTAAGTCGTCATTGTGCCATTTGTATTTAATTCCGATGCAATATCTGTGTTTCATCGTCAATAAGAAGGTCAGAGGGATTGTGTAAACCTGAAGTGAAGCATCGGAATCTATAACTAGTGTCACTGGAATGGTTCAAAACATAGACTGTAAGAAGAGTCAGTATTCTTGTACTTAAGTCGGCATTGTGCCTTTTGTATTTAACTCCGATGCAATTTCTGTGTTTCATCGTCAATAAGAAGGTCAAAGGGATACTGTAACCTAAAGTGAAGCACCGGAATCTATAACTAGTGTCACAGAAATGATTCAAAACATAGACAGTAAGAAGGGTCAGTTTTCTTGTACTTAAGTCGTCATTGTGCCATTTGTATTTAATTCCGATGCAATATCTGTGTTTCATTGTCAATATGAAGGTCAGACGGATAAAGTAAACCTGAAGTGAAGCATCGGATTCTATAACTAGTGTCACTGGAATAGTTCAAACATAGACTAAAAGAAGAGTCAGTTTTCCTGTACTTAAGTCGGCGTTGTTCTTTTTGTATTTAACTCCGATGCAATTTCTGTGTTTCATCGTCAATAAGAAGGTTAGAGGGATACAGTAAACCTAAAGTGAACCATTGGAATCTATAACTAGTGTCAGAGGAATGGTTCAAAACATAGACAGGAAGAATAGTCAGTTTTCTAGTACTTAAGTCGGCATTGAGCCTCTTGTATTTAATTCCTGTGCAATTTCTGTGTTTCATCGTCAACAAGGTCAGAGGGATACAGTAAACCTGAATTGAAGCATCGGAATCAATAACTAGTGTCACAGGAATGGTTTAAACATAGACAGTAGGAAAAGTCAGTTTTCTTGTACTTTAGTCGGCATTGTGCCTTTTCTATTTCATTCCGATGCAATTTCTGTGTTTCATCGTCAATCAGAAGGTCAGAGGGATACAGAAAACCTGAAGTGAAGCATCGGAATCTATTATTAGTGTCACAGGAATGGGTCAAAACATAGACAGTGAGAAGAGTCAGTTTTCTTGTACTTAAGTCGGCATTGTGCCTTTTGTATTTAATTCCGATGCAGTTTCTGTGTTTCATCGTCAATAAGAAGGTCAGAAGGATACAGTAAACTTGAAGTGAAGCATCGGAATCTAAAACTAGTGTCACAGGAATGGTTCAAAGCGTAGACAGTAAGAACGGTCAGTTTTCTTGTACTTAAGTCGGCGTTGGGCGTTTTGTATTTAATTCCGATGCAATTTCTGTGTTTCATCGTCAATAAGAAGGTCAGAGGGATACAGTAAAGCTGAAGTGAAGTACCGGAATCTATAACTAGTGTCACAGGAATGGTTCAAAACATAGACAATAAGAAGGGTCAGTTTTATTGTACTTAAGTCGGCATTGTGCCTTTTGTATTCAATTCCGATGCAGTTTCTGTGTTTCATCGTCAATAAGAATGTCAGAGGGATACAGTAAACCTGAAGTCAAGAATCGGAATCTATAACTAGTATCACAGGAATGGTTCAAAACATAGACAGTAAGAAGAGTCAGTTTTCTTGTACTTAAATGGGCATTGTGCCTTTTGTATTTAATTCCGTTGTAATTTCTGTGTTTTATCGTCAATAAGAAGGTCAGAGGGATACAGTAAACCTGAGGTGACGCATCGGAATCTATAACTAGTGTCACAGGAATGGTTCAAAACATAGACAGTAAGAAGAGTCAGTTTTCTTGTACTTAAGTCGGCATTGTGCCATTTCTATATAATTCCGATGTAATTTCTGTGTTTCATCGTCAATTAGAAGGTCAGAGGGATACAGTAAACCTGAGGTGAAGCATCGGAATCCATAACTAGTGTCGAAGGATTGGTTCAAAACATAGACAGTAAGAAGAGTCAGTTTTCTTGTACTTAAGTCGGAATTGTGCCTTTTGTATTTAATTCCGATGAAATTTCTGTGTTTCATCGTCAATAAGATGGTCAGAGGGATACAGTAAACCAGAAGTGAAGCATCGGAATCTATAACTAGTGTCACAGGAATGGTTCAAAGCATTGACAGTAAGAAGAGTCAGTTTTCTTGTACTTAAGTCGGCATTGTGACTTTTCTATTTAATTCCGATGCAATTTCTGTGTTTCATCGTCGATAAAAAGGTCCGAGGGATACAGTAAACCTGAGGTGAATCATCGGAATCTATAACTAGTGTCACAGGAATGTGTCAAAACATAGACAGTAAGAAGAGTCAGTTTTCTTGTACTTAAGTCGGCATTGTGCATTTTTTTTATTTAATTCCGATGCAATTTCTGTGTTTCATCGTCAATAAAAAGGTCAGAGGGATACAGTACACCTGAAGTGAAGCATCGGAATCTATAACTAGTGTCACAGGAATGGTTCAAAACTTAGACAATAAGAAGAGTCAGTTTTCTTGTACTTAAGTCGGCATTGTGCCTTTTGTATTTAATTCCGATGAAATTTCTGTGTTTCATCGTCAATAAGAAGGTCAGAGGGATACAGTAAACCAGAAGTGAAGCATCGGAATCTATAACTAGTGTCACAGGAATGGTTCAAAGCATTGGCAGTAAGAAGAGTCAGTTTTCTTGTACTTAAGTCGGCATTGTGACTTTTCTATTTAATTCCGATGCAATTTCTGTGTTTCATCGTCAATAAGAAGGTCCGAGGGATACAGTAAACCTGAGGTGAATCATCGGAAGCTATAACTAGTGTCACAGGAATGGGTCAATACATAGACAGTAAGAAGAGTCAGTTTTCTTGTACTTAAGTCGGCATTGTGCCTTTTGTATTTAATTCCGATGCAATTTCTGTGTTTCATCGTCAATAAAGAGGTCAGAGGGATACAGTAAAGCTGAAGTGAAGCATCGGAATCTATAACTAGTGTCACAGGAATGGTTCAAAACTTAGACAAAAAGAGGAGTCAGTTTTCTTGTACTTAAGACGGCATTGTGCCTTTTGTATATAATTCCGATGCAGTTTCTGTGTTTCATCGTTAATAAGAAGGTCAGCGGGATACAGTAAACTTGAGGTGACGCAACGGAATCTACAACTAGTGTCACAGGAATGGTTCAAAACATAGACAGTAAGAAGAGTCAGTTTTCTTGTACTTATGTCGGCATTGTTCCTTTTCTATATAATTTCGATGTAATTTCTGTGTTTCATCGTCAATTAGAAGTCAGAGGGATACAGTAAACATGAGGTGAGGCATCGGAATCTATAACTAGTGTCGAAGGAATGGTTCAAAACATAGACAGTAAGAAGAGTCAGTTTTCTTGTACTTAAGTCAGCATTGTGCCTTTTGTAATTAATTCCGATGCAATTTCAGTGTTTCATCGTCAATAAGGAGGTCAGAGGGATACAGTAAACCTGAAGTGAAGCACCGGAATCTATAACTAGTGTCACAGGAATTGTTCAAATCATAGACAGCAAGAAGAGTCAGTTTTCTTGTACTTATGTCGGCATTGTGCCTTTTGTATTTAATTCCGATGCAATTTCTGTGTTTCATCGTCAATAAGAAGGTCAGAGGGATACAGTAAACCTGAAGTGAACCATCGGAATCTATAACTAGTGTCACATGACTGGTTCAAAAATAGACAGTAAGAAGAGTCAGTTATCTTGTACTTAAGTCGGCATTATGCCTTTGTATTTATTTCCGATGCAATTTCTGTGTTTTATCGTCAATAAGAAGGTCAGAGAGATGCTGTAATGCTGAAGTGAAGCATCGGAATCTATAACTAGTGTCACTGGAATCGTTCAAAACATAGACTGTAAGAAGAGTCAGTATTCTTGTACGTAAGTCGGCATTGTGCCTTTTGTATTTAACTCCGATGCAATTTCTGTGTTTCATCGTCAATAAGAAGGTCAGAGGAATACAGTAAACCTGAAGTCATGAATCGGAATCTATAACTAGTGTCACAGGAATAGTTCAAACATAGACTAAAAGAAGAGTCAGTTTTCCTGTACTTAAGTCGGCGTTGTGCCTTTTGTATTTAACTCCGATGCAATTTCTGTGTTTCATCGTCAATAAGAAGGTCAGAGGGATACAGTAAACCTGAGGTGACGCATCGGAATCTATAACTAGTGTCACAGGAATGGGTCAAAACATAGCCAGTAAGAAGAGTCAGTTTTCTTGCACTTAAGTCGGCATTGTGCCTTTTCTATATAATTCCGATGTAATTTCTGTGTTTCATCGTCAATTAGAAGGTCAGAGAGATACAGTAAACCTGAGGTGAAGCATCGGAATCCATAACTAGTGTCGAAGGAATGGTTCAAAACATAGACAGTAAGAAGAGTCAGTTTTCTTGTACTTAAGTCGGAATTGTGCCTTTTGTATTTAATTCCGATGCAGTTTCTGTGTTTCAACGTCAATAAGAAGGTCAGAGGGATACAGTAAACCTGAAGTGAGGCATCGAAATCTAAAACTAGTGTCACAGGAATGGTTCAAAACATAGACAATAAGAAGGGTCAGTTTTCTTGTACTTAAGTCGGCGTTGGGCCTTTTGTATTTAATTCCGATGGAATTTCTGTGTTTTATCGTCAATAAGAAGGTCAGAGAGATACAGTAAAGCTGAAGTGAAGCATCGGAATCTATAACTAGTGTCACAGGAATGGTTCAAAACTTAGACAAAAAGAAGAGTCAGTTTTCTTGTACTTAAGTCGGCATTGTGCCTTTAGTATTTAATTCCGATGCAGTTTCTGTGTTTCATCGTCAGTAAGATGGTCAGAGGGATACAGTAAACCTGGAGTAAAGCATCGGAATCTATAACTAGTGTCACATGAATGGTTCAAAACAGAGTCAGTAAGAAGAGTCAGTTTTCTTGTACTGAAGTCGGCATTGTGCCTTTTGTAAGTAATTCCGATGCAATTTCTGTGTTTCATCGTCAATAAGGAGGTCAGAGGGATACAGTAAACCTGAAATGAAGCACCGGAATCTATAACTAGTGTCACAGGAATGGTTCAAAACATAGACAGCAAGAAGAGTCAGTTTTCTTGTACTTAAGTCGGCATTGTGCCTTTTGTATTTAATTCCGATGCAATTTCTGTGTTTCGTCGTCAATAAGAAGGTCAGAGGGATACGGTAAACCTGAAGTGAAGCATCGGAATCTATAACTAGTGTCACATGAACGGTTCAAACATAGACAGTAAGAAGAGTCAGTTTTCTTGTACTGAAGTCGGCATTGTGCCTTTTGTAATTAATTCCGATGCAATTTCTGTGTTTCATCGTCAATAAGGAGGTCAGAGGGATACAGTAAACCTGAAATGAAGCACCGGAATCTATAACTAGTGTCACAGGAATGGTTCAAACATAGACAGCAAGAAGAGTCAGTTTTCTTGTACTTAAGTCGGCATTGTACCTTTTGTGTTTAATTCCGATGCAATATCTGTGTTTCGTCGTCAATAAGAAGGTCAGAGGGATACAGTAAACCTGAAGTGAAGCATCGGAATCTATAACTAGTGTCACATGAATTGTTCAAACATAGACAGTAAGAAGAATCAGTTTTCTTGTACTGAAGTCTGCATTGTGCCTTTTGTAATTAATTCCGATGCAATTTCTGTGTTTCATCGTCAATAAGGAGGTCAGAGGGATACAGTAAACCTGAAGTGAAGCATCGGAATCTATAACTAGTGTCACAGGAATGGTTCAAAACATAGACAGCAAGAAGAGTCAGTTTTCTTGTACTTAAGTCGGCATTGTGCCTTTTGTATTTAATTCCGATGCAGTTTCTGTGTTTCATCGTCAATAAGAAGGTCAGAGGGATACAGTAAACCTGAAGTCAAGAATCGGAATCTATAACTAGTGTCACATGAATGGTTCAAACATAGACAGTAAGAAGAGTCAGTTTTCTTGTACTGAAGTCGGCATTGTGCCTTTTGTAATTAATTCCGATGCAATTTCTGTTTTTCATCGTCAATAAGGAGGTCAGAGGGATACAGTAAACCTGAAGTGAAGCACCGGAATCTATAACTAGTGTCACAGGAATGGTTCAAAACATAGACAGCAAGAAGAGTCAGTTTTCTTGTACTGAAGTCGGCATTGTGCCTTTTGTAATTAATTCCGATGCAATTTCTGTGTTTCATCGTCAATAAGGAGGTCAGAGGGATACAGTAAACCTGAAGTGAAGCACCGGAATCTGTAACTAGTGTCACAGGAATGGTTCAAAACATAGACAGCAAGAAGAGTCAGTTTTCTTGTACTTAAGTCGGCATTGTGCCTTTTGTATTTAATTCCGATGCAATTTCTGTGTTTAATCGTCAGAAAGAAGGTCAGAAGGATACAGTATACCTCAGGTGAAGCATCGGAATCTATAAGTAGTGTCACAGGAATGGTTCAAATCATAGACAGTAAGAAAAGTCAGTTTTCTTGTACTTAAGTCGGCATTGTGCCTTTTGTATTTAATTCCGAAGCAATTTCTGTGTTTCATCGTCAATAAGAAGGCCAGAGGGATGCAGTAGACCTGGAGTAAAGCATCGGAATCTGTAACTAGTGTCACATGAATAGTTCAAAACATAGTCAGTAAGAAGAGTCAGTTTTCTTGTACTGAAGTCGGCATTGTGCCTTTTGTAATTAATTCCGATGCAATTTCTGTGTTTCATCGTCAATTAGGAGGTCAGAGGGATACAGTAAACCTGAAGTGAAGCAGCGGAATCTATAACTAGTGTCACAGGAATGGTTCAAAACAAAGACAGTAAGAAGAGTCAGTTATCTTGTACTTAAGTCGGCATTGTGCCTTTTGTATTTAATTCCGATGCAATTTCTGTGTTTCATCGCAAATAGGAAGATCAGAGGAATACAGTTAACCTGAAGTGAAGCATCGTAATCTATAACTAGTGTCACAGGAATGGTTAAAAACATAGAGAGTAAGAAGAGTCAGTTTTCTTGTACTTAAGTCGTCATTGTGCCATTTGTATTTAATTCCGATGCAATATCTGTGTTTCATCGTCAATAAGAAGGTCAGAGGGATTGAGTAAACCTGAAGTGAAGCATCGGAATCTATAACTAGTGTCACTGGAATGGTTCAAAACATAGACTGTAAGAAGAGTCAGTATTCTTGTACTTAAGTCGGCATTGTGCCTTTTGTATTTAACTCCGATGCAATTTCTGTGTTTCATCGTCAATAAGAAGGTCAAAGGGATACTGTAACCTAAAGTGAAGCACCGGAATCTATAACTAGTGTCACAGAAATGATTCAAAACATAGACAGTAAGAAGAGTCAGTTTTCTTGTACTTAAGTCGTCATTGTGCCATTTGTATTTAATTCCGATGCAATATCTGTGTTTCATTGTCAATATGAAGGTCAGACGGATAAAGTAAACCTGAAGTGAAGCATCGGATTCTATAACTAGTGTCACTGGAATAGTTCAAACATAGACTAAAAGAAGAGTCAGTTTTCCTGTACTTAAGTCGGCGTTGTTCTTTTTGTATTTAACTCCGATGCAATTTCTGTGTTTCATCGTCAATAAGAAGGTTAGAAGGATACAGTAAACCTAAAGTGAACCATTGGAATCTATAACTAGTTTCAGAGGAATGGTTCAAAACATAGACAGAAGAATAGTCAGTTTTCTAGTACTTAAGTCGGCATTGAGCCTCTTGTATTTAATTCCTGTGCAATTTCTGTGTTTCATCGTCAACAAGGTCAGAGGGATACAGTAAACCTGAATTGAAGCATCGGAATCAATAACTAGTGTCACAGGAATGGTTTAAACATAGACAGTAGGAAAAGTCAGTTTTCTTGTACTTTAGTCGGCATTGTGCCTGTTGTATTTAATTCCGATGCAATTTCTGTGTTTTATCGTCAATAAGAAGGTCAGAGGGATACTGTAAACCTGAGGTGAAGCATCGGAATCTATAACTAGTGTCACAGGAATGTTTCAAACCATAGACAGTAAGAGGAGTCAGTTTTCTTGTACCTAAGTCGGCATTGTACCTTTTCTATTTCATTGCGATGCAATTTCTGTGTTTCATCGTCAATCAGAAGGTCAGAGGGATACAGAAAACCTGAAGTGAAGCATCGGAATCTATTATTAGTGTCACAGGAATGGGGCAAAACATAGACAGTGAGAAGAGTCAGTTTTCTTGTACTTAAGTCGGCATTGTGCCTTTTGTATTTAATTCCGATGCAGTTTCTGTGTTTCATCGTCAATAAGAAGGTCAGAAGGATACAGTAAACCTGAAGTGAAGCATCGGAATCTAAAACTAGTGTCACAGGAATGGTTCAAAGCATAGACAGTAAGAACGGTCAGTTTTCTTGTACTTAAGTCGGCGTTGGGCGTTTTGTATTTAATTCCGATGCAATTTCTGTGTTTCATCGTCAATAAGAAGGTCAGAGGGATACAGTAAAGCTGAAGTGAAGTACCGGAATCTATAACTAGTGTCACAGGAATGGTTCAAAACATAGACAATAAGAAGGGTCAGTTTTATTGTACTTAAGTCGGCATTGTGCCTTTTGTATTCAATTCCGATGCAGTTTCTGTGTTTCATCGTCAATAAGAATGTCAGAGGGATACAGTAAACCTGAAGTCAAGAATCGGAATCTATAACTAGTGTCACAGGAATGGTTCAAAACATAGACAGTAAGAAGAGTCAGTTTTCTTGTACTTAAATGGGCATTGTGCCTTTTGTATTTAATTCCGTTGTAATTTCTGTGTTTTATCGTCAATAAGAAGGTCAGAGGGATACAGTAAACCTGAGGTGACGCATCGGAATCTATAACTAGTGTCACAGGAATGGTTCAAAACATAGACAGTAAGAAGAGTCAGTTTTCTTGTACTTAAGTCGGCATTGTGACTTTTCTATTTAATTCCGATGCAATTTCTGTGTTTCATCGCCGATAAAAAGGTCCGAGGGATACAGTAAACCTGAGGTGAATCATCGGAATCTATAACTAGTGTCACAGGAATGTGTCAAAACATAGACAGTAAGAAGAGTCAGTTTTCTTGTACTTAAGTCGGCATTGTGCATTTTTTTTATTTAATTCCGATGCAATTTCTGTGTTTCATCGTCAATAAAAAGGTCAGAGGGATACAGTACACCTGAAGTGAAGCATCGGAATCTATAACTAGTGTCACAGGAATGGTTCAAAACTTAGACAATAAGAAGAGTCAGTTTTCTTGTACTTAAGTCGGCATTGTGCCTTTTGTATTTAATTCCGATGAAATTTCTGTGTTTCATCGTCAATAAGAAGGTCAGAGGGATACAGTAAACCAGAAGTGAAGCATCGGAATCTATAACTAGTGTCACAGGAATGGTTCAAAGCATTGGCAGTAAGAAGAGTCAGTTTTCTTGTACTTAAGTCGGCATTGTGACTTTTCTATTTAATTCCGATGCAATTTCTGTGTTTCATCGTCAATAAGAAGGTCCGAGGGATACAGTAAACCTGAGGTGAATCATCGGAATCTATAACTAGTGTCACAGGAATGGGTCAATACATAGACAGTAAGAAGAGTCAGTTTTCTTGTACTTAAGTCGGCATTGTGCCTTTTGTATTTAATTCCGATGCAATTTCTGTGTTTCATCGTCAATAAAGAGGTCAGAGGGATACAGTAAAGCTGAAGTGAAGCATCGGAATCTATAACTAGTGTCACAGGAATGGTTCAAAACTTAGACAAAAAGAGGAGTCAGTTTTCTTGTACTTAAGTCGGCATTGTGCCTTTTGTATATAATTCCGATGCAGTTTCTGTGTTTCATCGTCAATAAGAAGGTCAGCGGGATACAGTAAACTTGAGGTGACGCAACGGAATCTATAACTAGTGTCACAGGAATGGTTCAAAACATAGACAGTAAGAAGAGTCAGTTTTCTTGTACTTAAGTCGGCATTGTTCCTTTTCTATATAATTCCGATGTAATTTCTGTGTTTCATCGTCAATTAGAAGTCAGAGGGATACAGTAAACCTGAGGTGAGGCATCGGAATCTATAACTAGTGTCGAAGGAATGGTTCAAAACATAGACAGTAAGAAGAGTCAGTTTTCTTGTACTTAAGTCAGCATTGTGCCTTTTGTAATTAATTCCGATGCAATTTCAGTGTTTCATCGTCAATAAGGAGGTCAGAGGGATACAGTAAACCTGAAGTGAAGCACCGGAATCTATAACTAGTGTCACAGGAATTGTTCAAATCATAGACAGCAAGAAGAGTCAGTTTTCTTGTACTTATGTCGGCATTGTGCCTTTTGTATTTAATTCCGATGCAATTTCTGTGTTTCATCGTCAATAAGAAGGTCAGAGGGATACAGTAAACCTGAAGTGAACCATCGGAATCTATAACTAGTGTCACATGACTGGTTCAAAAATAGACAGTAAGAAGAGTCAGTTATCTTGTACTTAAGTCGGCATTATGCCATTGTATTTATTTCCGATGCAATTTCTGTGTTTTATCGTCAATAAGAAGGTCAGAGAGATGCTGTAATGCTGAAGTGAAGCATCGGAATCTATAACTAGTGTCACTGGAATCGTTCAAAACATAGACTGTAAGAAGAGTCAGTATTCTTGTACGTAAGTCGGCATTGTGCCTTTTGTATTTAACTCCGATGCAATTTCTGTGTTTCATCGTCAATAAGAAGGTCAGAGGGATACTGTAAACCTGAAGTGACGCATCGGAATCTATAACTAGTGTCACAGGAATGGTTCAAAACATAGACAGTAACAAGAGTCAGTTTTCTTGTACTTAAATCGTCATTGTGCCATTTGTATTTAATTCCGATGCAATATCTGTGTTTCATTGTCAATATGAAGGTCAGAAGAATAACTTAAACCTGAAGTGAAGCATCGGAATCTATAACTAGTGTCACAGGAATAGTTCAAACATAGACTAAAAGAAGAGTCAGTTTTCCTGTACTTAAGTCGGCGTTGTGCCTTTTGCGTTTAATTCCGTTGCAATTTCTAAGTTTCATCGTCAATAAGAAGGTTAGAGGGATACAGTAAACCTGAAGTGAAGCATCGGAATCTATAACTAGTGTCACAGGAATGGTTCAAAACATAGACAGGAAGAATAGTCAGTTTTCTAGTACTTAAGTCGGCATTGAGCCTCTTGTATTTAATTCCTGTGCAATTTCTGTGTTTCATCGTCAGCAAGAAGGTCAGAGGGATACAGTAAACCTGAAGTGAAGCATCGGAATCAATAACTAGTGTCACAGCAATGGTTCAAAACATAGACAGTAAGAAGAGTCAGTTTTCTTGTACGTAAGTCGGCATTGTGCCTTTTGAAATTGATTCCGATGCAATATCTGTGTTTCATCGTCAATAAGAAGGTCAGAGGGATACAGTAAACCTGAAGTCAAGAATCGGAATGTATAACTAGTGTCACAGGAATGGTTCAAAACATAGAAAGTAAGAGGAGTCAGTTTCCTTGTACTTAAGTCGGCATTGTGCCTTTTGTATTTAATTCCGTTGTAATTTCTGTGTTTTATCGCCAATAAGAAAGTCAGAGGGATACAGTAAACCTGAGGTGACGCATCGGAATCTATAACTAGTGTCAAAGGAATGGTTCAAAACATAGACAGTAAGAAGAGTCAGTTTTCTTGTACTTAAGTCGGCATTGTGCCTTTTCTATATAATTCAGATGTAATTTCTGTGTTTCATCGTCAATTAGAAGGTCAGAGGGATATAGTATACCTGAGGTGAAGCATCGGAATCCATAACTAGTGTCGAAGGAATGGTTCAAAACATAGACAGTAAGAAGAGTCAGGTTTCTTGTACATAAGTCGGCATTGTGCCTTTTGTATTTATTTCCGATGCAATTTCTGTGTTTCATTGTTAATAAGAAGGTCCGAGGGATACAGTAAACCTGAAGTGAATCATTGGAATCTATAACTAGTGTCACAGGAATGGGTCAAAAAATAGACAATAAGAAGAGTCAGTTTTCTTGTACTTAAGTTGGCTTTGTGCCTTTTGTATTCAATTCCGATGCAGTTTCTGTGTTTCATCGTCAATAAGAAGGTCAGAGGGATACAGTAAACCTGAAGTCAAGAATCGGAATCTATAACTAGTGTCACAGGAATGGTTCAAAAAATAGACAGTAAGAAGAGTCAGTTTTCTTGTACTTAAGTGGGCATTGTGCCTTTTGTATTTAATTCCGATGCAGTTTCTGTGTTTCATCGTCAATAAGAAGGTCAGAGGGATACAGTAAACCTGAAGTCAAGAATCGGAATCTATATCTAGTGTCACAGGAATGGTTCAAAACATAGACAGTAAGAAGGGTCAGTTTTCGTGTACTCAAGTCGGCATTGTGCCTTTTGTATTTAATTCCGTTGCAATTTCTGTGTTTCATCGTCAATAAGAGGGTCAGAGGGATACAGTAAACCTGAGGTGACGCAACGGAATCTATAACTAGTGTCACAGGAATGGTTCAAAACATAGACAGTAAGAAGAGTCAGTTTTCTTGTACTTAAGTCGGCATTGTGCCTTTTCTATATAATTCCGATGTAATTTCTGTGTTTCATCGTCAATTAGAAGGTCAGAGGGATACAGAAAACCTGAGGTGAGGCATCGGAATCTATAACTAGTGTCGAAGGAATGGTTCAAAACATAGACAGTAAGAAGAGTCAGTTTTCTTGTACTTAAGTCGGCATTGTGCCTTTTGTAATTAATTCCGATGCAATTTCAGTGTTTCATCGTCAATAAGGAGGTCAGAGGGATACAGTAAACCTGAAGTGAAGCACCGGAATCTATAACTAGTGTCACAGGAATTGTTCAAAACATAGACAGCAAGAAGAGTCAGTTTTCTTGTACTTATGTCGGCATTGTGCCTTTTGTATTTATTTCCGATGCAATTTCTGTGTTTCATCGTCAATAAGAATGTCAGAGGGATGCTGTAATGCTGAAGTGAAGCATCGGAATCTATAACTAGTGTCACTGGAATGGTTCAAAACATAGACTGTAAGAAGAGTCAGTATTCTTGTACTTAAGTCGGCGTTGTGCCTTTTGTATTTAAATTCCGATGCAATTTCTGTGTTTCATCGTCAATAAGAAGGTAAGAGGGATACAGTAAAGCTGAAGTGAAGCATCGGAATCTATAACTAGTGTCACAGGAATGGTTCAAAACTTAGACAATAAGATGAGTCAGTATTCTTGTACTTAAGTCGGCATTGTGCCTTTTGTATTTAATTCCGATGCAGTTTCTGTGTTTCAACGTCAATAAGAAGGTCAGAGGGATACAGTAAACCTGAAGTGAAGCATCGGAATCTAAAACTAGTGTCACAGGAATGGTTCAAAACTTAGACAGTAAGAAGGGTCAGTTTTCTTGTACTTAAGTCGGCGTTGGGCCTTTTGTATTCAATTCCGATGCAATTACTGTGTTTCATCGTCAATAAGAAGGTCAGAGGGATACAGTAAAGCTGAAGTGAAGCATCGGAATCTATAACTAGTGTCACAGGAATGGTTCAAAACTTAGACAATAAGAAGAGTCAGTTTTCTTGTACTTAAGTCGGCATTGTGCCTTTTGTATATAATTCCGATGCAGTTTCTGTGTTTCATCGTCAATAAGAAGGTCAGAGGGATACAGTAAACCTGAAGTCAAGAATCAGAATCTATAACTAGTGTCACAGGAATGGTTCAAAACATAGACAGTAAGAAGAGTCAGTTTTCGTGAACTTAAGTCGGCATTGTGCCTTTTGTATTTATTTCCGTTGCAATTTCTGTGTGTCATCGTCAATAAGAAGGTCAGAGGGATACAGTAAACCTGAGGTGACTCATCGGAATCTATAACTAGTGTCACAGGAATGGTTCAAAACATAGACAGTAAGAAGAGTCAGTTTTCTTGTACATAAGTCGGCATTGTGCCTTTTCTATATAATTCCGATGTAATTTCTGTGTTTCATCGACAATTAGAAGGTCAGAGGGATACAGTAAACCTGAGGTGAAGCATCGGAATCTATAACTAGTGTCGAAGGAATGGTTCAAAACATAGACAGTAAGAAGAGTCAGTTTTCTTGTACTTAAGGCGGCATTGTGCCTTTTGTAATTAATTCCGATGCAATTTCTGAGTTTCATCGTCAATAAGGAGGTCAGAGGGATACAGTAAACCTGAAGTGAAGCACCGGAATCTATAACTAGTGTCACAGCAATGGTTCCAAACATAGACAACAAGAAGAGTCAGTTTTCTTGTAATTAAGTCGGCATTGTGCCTTTTGTATTTATTTCCGATGCAATTTCTGTGTTTCATCGTCAATAAGAAGGTCAGAGGGATACAGTAATGCTAAAGTGAAGCATCGTAATTTATAACTAGTGTCGCAGGAATGGTTCAAAACAAAGACAGTAAGAAGAGTCAGTTATCTTGTACTTAAGTCGGCATTGTGCCTTTTGCATTTAATTCCGATGCAATTTCTGTGTTTCATCGCAAATAAGAAGATCAGAGGAATACAGTTAACCTGAAGTGAAGATTCGGAATCTATAACTAGTGTCACAGGAATGGTTCAAAACATAGACAGGAAGAATAGTCAGTTTTCTAGTACTTAAGTCGGCATTGAGCCTCTTGTATTTAATTCCTGTGCAATTTCTGTGTTTCATCGTCAACAAGAAGGTCCGAGGGATACAGTAAACCTGAAGTGAAGCATCGGAATCAATAACTAGTGTCACAGCAATGGTTCAAAACATAGACAGTAAGAAGAGTCAGTTTTCTTGTACGTAAGTCGGCATTGTGCCTTTTGAAATTGATTCCGATGCAATATCTGTGTTTCATCGTCAATAAGAAGGTCAGAGGGATACAGTAAACCTGAAGTCAAGAATCGGTATCTATAACTAGTGTCACAGGAATGGTTCAAAACATAGACTGTAAGAATAGTCAGTTTTCTTGTACTTAAGTCGGCATTGTGCTTTTTGTATTTAATTCCGTTGTAATTTCTGTGCTTTATCGCCAATAAGAATGTCAGAGGGATACAGTAAACCTGAAGTGACGCATCGGAATCTATAACTAGTGTCAAAAGAATGGTTCAAAACATAGACAGTAAGAAGAGTCAGTTTTCTTGTACTTAAGTCGGCATTGTGCCTTTTCTATATAATTCCGATGTAATTTCTGTGTTTCATCGTCAATTAGAAGGTCAGAGGGATACAGTATACCTGAGGTGAAGCATCGGAATCCATAACTAGTGTCGAAGGAATGGTTCAAAACATAGACAGTAAGAAGAGTCAGTTTTCTTGTACATAAGTCGGCATTGTGCCTTTTGTATTTATTTCCGATGCAATTTCTGTGTTTCATTGTCAATAAGAAGGTCCGAGGGATACAGTAAACCTGAAGTGAATCATCGGAATCTATAACTAGTGTCACAGGAATGGGTCAAAAAATAGACAATAAGAAGAGTCAGTTTTCTTGTACTTAAGTCGGCTTTGTGCCTTTTGTATTCAATTCCTATGCAGTTTCTGTGTTTCATCGTCAATAAGAAGGTCAGAGGGATACAGTAAACCTGAAGTCAAGAATCGGAATCTATAACTAGTGTCACAGGAATGGTTCAAAACATAGACAGTAAGAAGAGTCAGTTTTCTTGTACTTAAGTGGGCATTGTGCCTTTTGTATTTAATTCCGTTGTAATTTCTGTGTTTTATCGTCAATAAGAAGGTCAGAGGGACACAGTAAACCTGAGGTGACGCATTGGAATCTATAACTAGTGTCACAGGAATGGTTCAAAACATAGACAGTAAGAAGAGTCAGTTTTCTTGTACTTAAGTCGGCATTGTGCCTTTTCTATATAATTTCGATGTAATTTCTGTGTTTCATCGTCAACTAGAAGGTCACAGGGATACAGTAAACCTGAGGTGAAGCATCGGAATCCATAACTAGTGTCGAAGGAATGGTTCAAAACATAGACAGTAAGAAGAGTCAGTTTTCTTGTACTTAAGTCGGAATTCTGCCTTTTGTATTTACTTCCGATGAAATTTCTGTGTTTCATCGTCAATAAGAAGGTCAGAGGGATACAGTAAACCAGAAGTGAAGCATCGGAATCTATAACTAGTGTCACAGGAATGGTTCAAAGCATTGACAGTAAGAAGAGTCAGTTTTCTTGTACTTAAGTCGGCATTGTGACTTTTCTATTTAATTCCGATGCAATTTCTGTGTTTCATCGTCAATAAGAAGGTCCGAGGGTTACAGTAAACCTGAGGTGAATCATCGGAATCTATAACTAGTGTCACAGGAATGGGTCAAAACATAGACAGTAAGAAGAGTCAGTTTTCTTGTACTTAAGTCGGCATTGTGCCTTTTGTATTTAATTCCGATGCAATTTCTGTGTTTCATCGTCAATAAAAAGGTCAGAGGGATACAGTAAACCTGAAGTGAAGCATCGGAATCTAAAACTAGTGTCACAGGAATGGTTCAAAACATAGACAGTAAGAAGGGTCAGTTCTCTTGTACTTAAGTCGGCGTTGTGCCTTTTGTATTTAAATTCCGATGCAATTTCTGTGTTTCATCGTCAATAAGAAGGTAAGAGGGATACAGTAAAGCTGAAGTGAAGCATCGGAATCTATAACTAGTGTCACAGGAATGGTTCAAAACTTAGACAATAAGATGAGTCAGTTTTCTTGTACTTAAGTCGGCATTGTGCCTTTTGTATTTAATTCCGATGCAGTTTCTGTGTTTCAACGTCAATAAGAAGGTCAGAGGGATACAGTAAACCTGAAGTGAAGCATCGGAATCTAAAACTAGTGTCACAGGAATGGTTCAAAACTTAGACAGTAAGAAGGGTCAGATTTCTTGTACTTAAGTCGGCGTTGGGCATTTTGTATTCAATTCCGATGCAATTTCTGTGTTTCATCGTCAATAAGAAGGTCAGAGGGATACAGTAAACCTGAAGACAAGAATCAGAATCTATAACTAGTGTCACAGGAATGGTTCAAAACATAGACAGTAAGAAGGGTCAGTTTTCATGTACTTAAGTCGGCATTGTGCCTTTTGTATTTAATTCCGATGCAGTTTCTGTGTTTCAACGTCAATAAGAAGGTCAGAGGGATACAGTAAACCTGAAGTGAAGCATCGGAATCTAAAACTAGTGTCACAGGAATGGTTTAAAACATAGACAGTAAGAAGAGTCAGTTTTCTTGTACTTAAGTCGGCGTTGGGCCTTTTGTATTTAATTCCGATGCAATTTCTGTGTTTCATCGTCAATAAGAAGGTCAGAGGGATACAGTAAAGCTGAAGTAAAGCATCGGAATCTATAACTAGTGTCACAGGAATGGTTCAAAGCATAGACAGTAAGAAGAGTCAGTTCCCTTGTACTTAAGTCGGCATTGTGCCTTTTGTATTTAATTCCGTTGTAATTTCTGTGTTTTATCGCCAATAAGAAGGTCAGAGGGATACAGTAAACCTGAAGTGAAGCATCGGAATCTAAAACTAGTGTCACAGGAATGGTTTAAAACATAGACAGTAAGAAGAGTCAGTTTTCTTGTACTTAAGTCGGAATTGTGCCTTTTATATTCAATTCCGATGCAATTTCTGTGTTTCATCGTCAATAAGAAGGTCAGAGGGATACAGTAAAGCTGAAGTGAAGCATCGGAATCTATAACTAGTGTCACAGGAATGGTTCAAAACTTAGACAATAAGAAGAGTCAGTTTTCTTGTACTTAAGTCGGCATTGTGCCTTTTGTATTTAATTCCGATGCAGTTTCGGTGTTTCATCGTCAATAAGAAGGTCAGAGGGATACAGTAAACCTGAAGTGAAGCATCGGAATCTATAACTAGTGTCACAGGATGGTTCAAACATAGACAGTAAGAAGAGTCAGTTTTCTTGTACTTAAGTCGGCATTGTGCCCTTTCTATATAATTCCGATGTAATTTCTGTGTTTCATCGTCAATTACAAGGTAAGAGGGATACAGTATACCTGAGGTGAAGCATCGGAATCCATAACTAGTGTCGAAGGAATGGTTCAAAACATAGACAGTAAGAAGAGTCAGTTTTCTTGTACATAAGTCGGCATTGTGCCTTTTGTATTTATTTCCGATGCAATTTCTGTGTTTCATTGTCAATAAGAAGGTCCGAGGGATACAGTAAACCTGAAGTGAATCATCGGAATCTATAACTAGTGTCACAGGAATGGGTCAAAAAATAGACAATAAGAAAAGTCAGTTTTCTTGTACTTAAGTCGGCTTTGTGCCTTTTGTATTCAATTCCTATGCAGTTTCTGTGTTTCATCGTCAATAAGAAGGTCAGAGGGATACAGTAAACCTGAAGTCAAGAATCGGAATCCATAACTAGTGTCACAGGAATGGTTCAAAACATAGACAGTAAGAAGAGTCAGTTTTCTTGTACTTAAAGTGGGCATTGTGCCTTTTGTATTTAATTCCGTTGTAATTTCTGTGTTTTATCGTCAATAAGAAGGTCAGAGGGACACAGTAAACCTGAGGTGACGCATTGGAATCTATAACTAGTGTCACAGGAATGGTTCAAAACATAGACAGTAAGAAGAGTCAGTTTTCTTGTACTTAAGTCGGCATTGTGCCTTTTCTATATAATTTCGATGCAATTTCTGTGTTTCATCGTCAATTAGAAGGTCACAGGGATACAGTAAACCTGAGGTGAAGCATCGGAATCCATAACTAGTGTCGAAGGAATGGTTCAAAACATAGACAGTAAGAAGAGTCAGTTTTCTTGTACTTAAGTCGGAATTCTGCCTTTTGTATTTACTTCCGATGAAATTTCTGTGTTTCATCGTCAATAAGAAGGTCAGAGGGATACAGTAAAGCTGAAGTGAAGCATCGGAATCTATAACTAGTGTCACAGGAATGGTTCAAAGCATTGACAGTAAGAAGAGTCAGTTTTCTTGTACTTAAGTCGGCATTGTGACTTTTCTATTTAATTCCGATGCAATTTCTGTGTTTCATCGTCAATAAGAAGGTCCGAGGGTTACAGTAAACCTGAGGTGAATCATCGGAATCTATAACTAGTGTCACAGGAATGGGTCAAAACATAGACAGTAAGAAGAGTCAGTTTTCTTGTACTTAAGTCGGCATTGTGCCTTTTGTATTTAATTCCGATGCAATTTCTGTGTTTCATCGTCAATAAAAAGGTCAGAGGGATACAGTAAACCTGAAGTGAAGCATCGGAATCTAAAACTAGTGTCACAGGAATGGTTCAAAACATAGACAGTAAGAAGGGTCAGTTCTCTTGTACTTAAGTCGGCGTTGTGCCTTTTGTATTTAAATTCCGATGCAATTTCTGTGTTTCATCGTCAATAAGAAGGTAAGAGGGATACAGTAAAGCTGAAGTGAAGCATCGGAATCTATAACTAGTGTCACAGGAATGGTTCAAAACTTAGACAATAAGATGAGTCAGTTTTCTTGTACTTAAGTCGGCATTGTGCCTTTTGTATTTAATTCCGATGCAGTTTCTGTGTTTCAACGTCAATAAGAAGGTCAGAGGGATACAGTAAACCTGAAGTGAAGCATCGGAATCTAAAACTAGTGTCACAGGAATGGTTCAAAACTTAGACAGTAAGAAGGGTCAGATTTCTTGTACTTAAGTCGGCGTTGGGCATTTTGTATTCAATTCCGATGCAATTTCTGTGTTTCATCGTCAATAAGAAGGTCAGAGGGATACAGTAAACCTGAAGTCAAGAATCAGAATCTACAACTAGTGTCACAGGAATGGTTCAAAACATAGACAGTAAGAAGAGTCAGTTTTCGTGTACTTAAGTCGGCATTGTGCCTTTTGTATTTAATTCCGATGCAGTTTCTGTGTTTCAACGTCAATAAGAAGGTCAGAGGGATACAGTAAACCTGAAGTGAAGCATCGGAATCTAAAACTAGTGTCACAGGAATGGTTTAAAACATAGACAGTAAGAAGAGTCAGTTTTCTTGTACTTAAGTCGGCGTTGGGCCTTTTGTATTTAATTCCGATGCAATTTCTGTGTTTCATCGTCAATAAGAAGGTCAGAGGGATACAGTAAAGCTGAAGTGAAGCATCGGAATCTATAACTAGTGTCACAGGAATGGTTCAAAACATAGACAGTAAGAAGAGTCAGTTTCCTTGTACTTAAGTCGGCATTGTGCCTTTTGTATTTAATTCCGTTGTAATTTCTGTGTTTTATCGCCAATAAGAAGGTCAGAGGGATACAGTAAACCTGAAGTGAAGAATCGGAATCTAAAACTAGTGTCACAGGAATGGTTTAAAACATAGACAGTAAGAAGAGTCAGTTTTCTAGTACTTAAGTCGGCATTGAGCCTCTTGTATTTAATTCCTGTGCAATTTCTGTGTTTCATCGTCAACAAGAAGGTCAGAGGGATACAGTAAACCTGAAGTGAAGCATCGGAATCAATAACTAGTGTCACAGCAATGGTTCAAAACATAGACAGTAAGAAGAGTCAGTTTTCTTGTACTTAAGTCGGCATTGTGCCTTTTGTATTTAATTCCGATGCAGTTTCTGTGTTTCATCGTCAATAAGAAGGTCAGAGGGATACAGTAAACCTGAAGTCAAGAATCAGAATCTACAACTAGTGTCACAGGGATGGTTCAAAATATAGACAGTAAGAAGAGTCAGTTTTCGTGTACTTAAGTCGGCATTGTGCCTTTTTTATTTAATTCCGTTGCAATTTCTGTGTTTCATCGTCAATAAGAAGGTCAGAGGGATACAGTAAACCTGATGTGACTCATCTGAATCTATAACTAGTGTCACAGGAATGGTTCAAAACATAGACAGTAAGAAGAGTCAGTTTTCTTGTACTTAAGGCGGCATTGTGCCTTTTGTAATTAATTCCGATGCAATTTCTGTGTTTCATCGTCAATAAGGAGGTCAGAGGGATACAGTAAACCTGAAGTGAAGCACCGGAATCTATAACTAGTGTCACAGGAATGGTTCAAAACATAGACAGGAAGAATAGTCAGTTTTCTAGTACTTAAGTCGGCATTGAGCCTCTTGTATTTAATTCATGTGCAATTTCTGTGTTTCATCGTCAACAAGAAGGTCAGAGGGATACAGTAAACCTGAAGTGAAGCATCGGAATCAATAACTAGTGTCACAGCAATGGTTCAAAACATAGACAGTAAGAAGAGTCAGTTTTCTTGTACGTAAGTCGGCATTGTCCCTTTTGAAATTGATTCCGATGCAATATCTGTGTTTCATCGTCAATAAGAAGGTCAGAGGGATACAGTAAACCTGAAGTCAAGATTCGGAATCTATAACTAGTGTCACAGGAATGGTTCAAAACATAGACAGTAAGAAGAGTCACTTTCCTTGTACTTAGGTCGGCATTGTGCCTTTTGCATTTAATTCCGTTGTAATTTCTGCGCATTATCGCCAATAAGAATGTCAGAGGGATACAGTAAACCTGAAGTGACGCATCGGAATCTATAACTAGTGTCAAAGGAATGGTTCAAAACATACACAGTAAGAAGAGTCAGTTTTCTTGTACTTAAGTCGGCATTGTGCCTTTTCTATATAATTCCGATGTAATTTCTGTGTCTCATCGTCAATTAGAAGGTCAGAGGGATACAGTATACCTGAGGTGAAGCATCGGAATCCATAACTAGTGTCGAAGGAATGGTTCAAAACATAGACAGTAAGAAGAGTCAGTTTTCTTGTACATAAGTCGGCATTGTGCCTTTTGTATTTATTTCCGATGCAATTTCTGTGTTTCATTGTCAATAAGAAGGTCCGAGGGATACAGTAAACCTGAAGTGAATCATCGGAATCTATAACTAGTGTCACAGGAATGGGTCAAAAAATAGACAATAAGAAGAGTCAGTTTTCTTGTACTTAAGTCGGCTTTGTGCCTTTTGTATTCAATTCCGATGCAGTTTCTGTGTTTCATCGTCAATAAGAAGGTCAGAGGGATACAGTAAACCTGAAGTCATGAATCGGAATCTATAACTAGTGTCACAGGAATGGTTCAAAACATAGACAGTAAGAAGTGTCAGTTTTCTTGTACTTAAGTGGGCATTGTGCCTTTTGTATTTAATTCCGTTGTAATTTCTGAGTTTTATTGTCAATAAGAAGGTCAGAGGGACACAGTAAACCTGAGGTGACGCATCGGAATCTATAACTAGTGTCACAGGAATGGTTCAAAACATAGACAGTAAGAAGAGTCAGTTTTCTTGTACTTAAGTCGGCATTGTGCCTTTTCTATATAATTCCGATGTAATTTCTGTGTTTCATCGTCAATTAGAAGGTCAGAGGGATACAGTAAACCTGAGGTGAAGCATCGGAATCCATAACTAGTGTCGAAGGAATGGTTCAAAACATAGACAGTAACAAGAGTCAGTTTTCTTGTACTTAAGTCGGAAATCTGCCTTTTGTATTTACTTCCGATGAAATTTCTGTGTTTCATCGTCAATAAGAAGGTCAGAGGGATACAGTAAACCAGAAGTGAAGCATCGGAATCTATAAATAGTGTCACAGGAATGGTTCAAAGCATTGACAGTAAGAAGAGTCAGTTTTCTTGTACTTAAGTCGGCATTGTGACTTTTCTATTTATTTCCGATGCAATTTCTGTGTTTCATCGTCAATAAGAAGGTCCGAGGGTTACAGTAAACCTGAGGTGAATCATCGGAATCTATAACTAGTGTCACAGGAATCGGTCAAAACATAGACAGTAAGAAGAGTCAGTTTTCTTGTACTTAAGTCGGCATTGTGCCTTTTGTATTTAATTCCGATGCAATTTCTGTGTTTCATCGTCAATAAAAAGGTCAGAGGGATACAGTAAACTTGAAGTGAAGCATCGGAATCTAAAACTAGTGTCACAGGAATGGTTCAAAACATAGACAGTAAGAAGGGTCAGTTCTCTTGTACTTAAGTCGGCGTTGTGCCTTTTGTATTTAAATTCCGATGCAATTTCTGTGTTTCATCGTCAATAAGAAGGTAAGAGGGATACAGTAAAGCTGAAGTGAAGCATCGGAATCTATAACTAGTGTCACAGGAATGGTTCAAAACTTAGACAATAAGATTAGTTAGTTTTCTTGTACTTAAGTCTGCATTGTGCCTTTTGTATTTAATTCCGACGCAGTTTCTGTGTTTCAACGTCAATAAGAAGGTCAGAGGGATACAGTAAACCTGAAGTGAAGCATCGGAATCTAAAACTAGTGTCACAGGAATGGTTCAAAACTTAGACAGTAAGAAGGGTCAGTTTTCTTGTACTTAAGTCGGCGTTGGGCCTTTTGTATTCAATTCCGATGCAATTTCTGTGTTTCATCGTCAATAAGAAGGTCAGAGGGATACAGTAAAGCTGAAGTGAAGCATCGGAATCTATAACTAGTGTCACAGGAATGGTTCAAAAACTTAGACAATAAGAAGAGTCAGTTTTCTTGTACTTAAGTCGGCATTGTGCCTTTTGTATTTAATTCCGATGCAGTTTCTGTGTTTCATCGTCAATAAGAAGGTCAGAGGGATACAGTAAACCTGATGTGACTCATCGGAATCTATAACTAGTGTCACAGGAATGGTTCAAAACATAGACAGTAAGAAGAGTCAGTTTTCTTGTACTTAAGGCGGCATTGTGCCTTTTGTAATTAATTCCGATGCAATTTCTGTGTTTCATCGTCAATAAGGAGGTCAGAGGGATACAGTAAACCTGAAGTGAAGCACCGGAATCTATAACTAGTGTCACAGGAATGGTTCAAAACATAGACAGGAAGAATAGTCAGTTTTCTGGTACTTAAGTCGGCATTGAGCCTCTTGTATTTAATTCCTGTGCAATTTCTGTGTTTCATCGTCAACAAGAAGGTCAGAGGGATACAGTAAACCTGAAGTGAAGCATCGGAATCAATAACTAGTGTCACAGCAATGGTTCAAAACATAGACAGTAAGAAGAGTCAGTTTTCTTGTACGTAAGTCGGCATTGTGCCTTTTGAAATTGATTCCGATGCAATATCTGTGTTTCATCGGCAATAAGAAGGTCAGAGGGATACAGTGAACCTGAAGTCAAGAATCGGAATCTATAACTAGTGTCACAGGAATGGTTCAAAACATAGACAGTAAGAAGAGTCACTTTCCTTGTACTTAGGTCGGCATTGTGCCTTTTGCATTTAATTCCGTTGTAATTTCTGCGCATTATCGCCAATAAGAATGTCAGAGGGATACAGTAAACCTGAAGTGACGCATCGGAATCTATAACTAGTGTCAAAGGAATGGTTCAAAACATACACAGTAAGAAGAGTCAGTTTTCTTGTACTTAAGTCGGCATTGTGCCTTTTCTATATAATTCCGATGTAATTTCTGTGTCTCATCGTCAATTAGAAGGTCAGAGGGATACAGTATACCTGAGGTGAAGCATCGGAATCCATAACTAGTGTCGAAGGAATGGTTCAAAACATAGACAGTAAGAAGAGTCAGTTTTCTTGTACATAAGTCGGCATTGTGCCTTTTGTATTTATTTCCGATGCAATTTCTGTGTTTCATTGTCAATAAGAAGGTCCGAGGGATACAGTAAACCTGAAGTGAATCATCGGAATCTATAACTAGTGTCACAGGAATGGGTCAAAAAATAGACAATAAGAAGAGTCAGTTTTCTTGTACTTAAGTCGGCTTTGTGCCTTTTGTATTCAATTCCGATGCAGTTTCTGTGTTTCATCGTCAATAAGAAGGTCAGAGGGATACAGTAAACCTGAAGTCATGAATCGGAATCTATAACTAGTGTCACAGGAATGGTTCAAAACATAGACCGTAAGAAGTGTCAGTTTTCTTGTACTTAAGTGGGCATTGTGCCTTTTTGTATTTAATTCCGTTGTAATTTCTGAGTTTTATCGTCAATAAGAAGGTCAGAGGGACACAGTAAACCTGAGGGTGACGCATCGGAATCTATAACTAGTGTCACAGGAATGGTTCAAAACATAGACAGTAAGAAGAGTCAGTTTTCTTGTACTTAAGTCGGCATTGTGCCTTTTCTATATAATTCCGATGTAATTTCTGTGTTTCATCGTCAATTAGAAGGTCAGAGGGATACAGTAAACCTGAGGTGAAGCATCGGAATCCATAACTAGTGTCGAAGGAATGGTTCAAAACATAGACAGTAAGAAGAGTCAGTTTTCTTGTACATAAGTCGGAAATCTGCCTTTTGTATTTACTTCCGATGAAATTTCTGTGTTTCATCGTCAATAAGAAGGTCAGAGGGATACAGTAAACCAGAAGTGAAGCATCGGAATCTATAAATAGTGTCACAGGAATGGTTCAAAGCATTGACAGTAAGAAGAGTCAGTTTTCTTGTACTTAAGTCGGCATTGTGACTTTTCTATTTATTTCCGATGCAATTTCTGTGTTTCATCGTCAATAAGAAGGTCCGAGGGTTACAGTAAACCTGAGGTGAATCATCGGAATCTATAACTAGTGTCACAGGAATCGGTCAAAACATAGACAGTAAGAAGAGTCAGTTTTCTTGTACTTAAGTCGGCATTGTGCCTTTTGTATTTAATTCCGATGCAATTTTTGTGTTTCATCGTCAATAAAACGGTCAGAGGGATACAGTAAACCTGAAGTGAAGCATCGGAATCTAAAACTAGTGTCACAGGGATGGGTTCAAAACATAGACAGTAAGAAGGGTCAGTTCTCTTGTACTTAAGTCGGCGTTGTGCCTTTTGTATTTAAATTCCGATGCAATTTCTGTGTTTCAATCGTCAATAAGAAGGTAAGAGGGATACAGTAAAGCAGAAGTGAAGCATCGGAATCTATAACTAGTGTCACAGGAATGGTTCAAAACTTAGACAATAAGATGAGTCAGTTTTCTTGTACTTAAGTCGGCATTGTGCCTCTTGTATTTAATTCCGATGCAGTTTCTGTGTTTCAACGTCAATAAGAAGGTCAGAGGGATACAGTAAACCTGAAGTGAAGCATCGGAATCTAAAACTAGTGTCACAGGAATGGTTCAAAACTTAGACAGTAAGAAGGGTCAGTTTTCTTGTACTTAAGTCGGCGTTGGGCCTTTTGTATTCAATTCCGATGCAATTTCTGTGTTGCATCGTCAATAAGAAGGTCAGAGGGATACAGTAAACCTGAAGTCAAGAATCAGAATCTATAACTAGTGTCACAGGAATGGTTCAAAACATAGACAGTAACGAAGAGTCAGTTTTCGTGTACTTAAGTCAGCATTGTGCCTTTTGTATTTAATTCCGTTGCAATTTCTGTGTTTCATCGTCAATAAGAAGGTCAGAGGGATACAGTAAACCTGAGGTGACTCATCGGAATCTATAACTAGTGTCACAGGAATGGTTCAAAACATAGACAGTAAGAAGAGTCAGTTTTCTTGTACTTAAGTCGGCATTGTGCCTTTTCTATATAATTCCGATGTAATTTCTGTGTTTCATCGTCAATTAGAAGGTCAGAGGGATACAGTAAACCTGAGGTGAAGCATCGGAATCTATAACTAGTGTCGAAGGAATGGTTCAAAACATAGACAGTAAGAAGAGTCAGTTTTCTTGTACTTAAGTCGGCATTGTGCCTTTTCTATATAATTCCGATGTAATCTCTGTGTTTTCATCGTCACTTAGAAGGTCAGAGGGGATACAGTAAACCTGAGGTGAAGCATCGGAATCCATAACTAGTGTCGAAGGAATGGTTCAAAACATAGACAGTAAGAAGAGTCAGTTTTCTTGTACTTAAGTCGGCATTGTCCCTTTTGTATTTATTTCCGATGCAATTTCTGTGTTTCATCGTCAATAAGAGGGTCAGAGGGATACAGTAAACCTGAAGTGAAGCAACGGAATCTATAACTAGTGTCACATGACTGATTCTAACATAGACAGTATGAAGAGTCAGTTATCTTGTACTTAAGTCGGCATTGTGCCTTTTGTATTTATTTCCCGATGCAATTTATGTGTTTCATCGTCAATAAGAAGGTCAGAGGGATACAGTAATGCTGAAGTGAAGCATCGTAATTTATAACTAGTGTCGCAGGAATGGTTCAAAACAAAGACAGTAAGAAGAGTCAGTTATCTTGTACTTAAGTCGGCATTGTGCCTTTTGCATTTAATTCCGATGCAATTTCTGTGTTTCATCGCAAATAAGAAGATCAGAGGAATACATTTAACCTGAAGTGAAGATTCGGAATCTATAACTAGTGTCACTGGAATGGTTCAAAACATAGACAGTAAGAAGAGTCAGTTTTCTTGTACTTAAGTCGTCATTGTGCCATTTGTATTTAATTCCGATGCAATATCTGTGTTTCATCGTCAATAAGAGGGGTCAGAGGGATACAGTAAACCTGAAGTGAAGCATCGGAATCTATAACTAGTGTCACTGGAATGGTTCAAATCATAGACTGTAAGAAGAGTCAGTATTCTTGTACTTAAGTCGGCATTGTGCCTTTTGTATTTAACTCCGATGCAATTTCTGTGTTTCATCGTCAATAAGAAGGTCAGAGGGATACTGTAAACCTGAAGTGAAGCATCGGAATCTATAACTAGTGTCACAGGAATGGTTCAAAACATAGACAGTAAGAAGAGTCAGTTTTCTTGTACTTAAGTCGTCATTGTGCCATTTATATTTAAATCCGATGCAATATCTGTGTTTCATTCTCAATGTGAAGGTCAGAAGGATAAAGTAAATCTGAAGTTAAGCATCGGAATCTATAACTAGTGTCACAGGTATAGTTCAAACACAGACTAAAAGAAGAGTCAGTTTTCCTGTACTTAAGTCGGGCGTTGTGCCTTTTGTATTTAACTCCGATGCAATTTCTGTGTTTCTTCGTCAATAAGAAGGTTAGAGGGATACAGTAAACCTGAAGTGAAGCATCGGAATCTATAACTAGTGTCACAGGAATGGTTCAAAACATAGACAGGAAGAATAGTCAGTTTTCTAGTACTTAAGTGGGCATTGAGCCTCTTGTATTTAATTCCTGTGCAATTTCTGTGTTTCATCGTCAACAAGAAGGTCAGAGGGATACAGTAAACTTGAAGTGAAGCATCTGAATCAATAACTAGTGTCACAGCAATGGTTCAAAACATAGACAGTATGAAGAGTCAGTTTTCTTGTACGTAAGTCGGCATTGTGCCTTTTGTAATTGATTCCGATGCAATATCTGTGGTTTCATCGTCGATAAGGTCAGAGGGATACAGTAAACCTGAAGTCAAGAATCGGAATCTATAACTAGTGTCACAGGAATGGTTCAAAACATAAACAGTAAGAAGAGTCAGTTTTCTTGTACTTAAGTGGGCATTGTGCCTTTTCTATATAATTCCGATGTAATTTCTGTGTTTCATCGTCAATTAGAAGGTATGAGAGATACAGTAAACCTGAGGTGTAGCATCGGAATCCATAACTAGTGTCGAAGGAATGGTTCAAAACATAGACAGTAAGAAGAGTCAGTTTTCTTGTACTTAAGTCGGAATTGTGCCTTGTGTATTTAATTCCGATGAAATTTCCGCGTCTCATCGTCAATAAGAAGGTCAGAGGGATACAGTAAACCAGAAGTGAAGCATCGGAATCTATAACTAGTGTCACAGGAATGGTTCAAAGCATTGACAGTAAGAAGAGTCAGTTTTCTTGTACTTAAGTCGGCATTGTGACTTTTCTATTTAATTCCGATGCAATTTCTGTGTTTCATCGTCAATAAGAAGGTCCGAGGGATACAGCAAACCTGAAGTGAATCATCGGAATCTATAACTAGTGTCACAGGAATGGGTCAAAACATAGGCAGTAAGAAGAGTCAGTTTTCT